>NC_026005.2:24367445-24573310 GCF_000442705.2 Elaeis guineensis
ATTTAGCCAACAGTGGATCCGAGTGCAAGTCGATATGATTTAATTAGAATTTAATCTAACCAATCTTGATCCAATCGAGCTAATCCAATTTCAGCAATTAAAACTCTTTCTAATTGATGATCGAATTAAATTTTTTAATTAAATTTTTCTTCAAGTTATCAGCTCTAAGTTTAAAAGTTAATTTAGAATATATAGATAATATTAGTAAGATAAATAGAATATTTTTGCTTAATAAATCTGAATTAAACTTAAGGATAAGAGATCAAATTAGAAATATATCTAGTAAAAAAAAGATAAATGATCTCTATAATTTAAAAGACTTATGTTATCAATGTAGATTTCTACTGATACCAATTGACCTGGGCCAACGCATGCACGTATGGAAGCAGCAGAGTGTGTGTGTGAGTGGGGTCGGAGCCACAAAGGTATGATCTTTGTAAGTCCTAAAGACTCTCCTGACGTAGATTAGGAACCCGATAGCCATGAGGTGGAAGTATCACAGTGCCCAGCAGTAAATTGTCACAACAATGTGAACATAACAGTAAAGTCTACTTGCATACACGTAGAAGCAGCAAATAGATAGGCTACGTGCATACACGTAGAAGCAGTAAATGGATAAAAGAACTATAAGCTATACGATACTGTCCGCATGCATCGTATAACAAATAGCTCGAAACCCCAAGATTAGCAAAATGATTATGATTGAGGAGTAAAGGAGATTAAGTATACCTAATACCTAAATAGATGGTAGACAGACTACAGAAGGCTAAGGTAAATGATGAACAAAATGGAGATGAAAAAACAGACCAACAAGACTCAAACATACTATACAGATTAACAAAAGTCTAAAGACAAACTAAGTACATTAAAATAAAAATCTAAATTAAGGCATATGCTAATGGAAGGTTAAGGCTAACTGGCTAACTAAGGTGCAAGCTAGACTAAATGAGAAATATAAACTGAAACATGAACTAACGGAAACACAGACGAAGATATAAGTTAGTAAAAAATACAAATAGAAAATAAATGTAGACTAGAGAACATAAACTAATAAACTATAAACTTTAGCCAACTAAGATAAAATAAACTTGGAATAGCTAAAACTATCCAAATTAAAAGTAGACAAATTAATATAAGAATAAAGTAGAGAGCAAAAATATAAATATTAAACTACTGAGTAAACTATATGACTGAGTAAAATTACTGAGTTATGATTAACAAACTTAATGATAAACTTGCTGGAAATTAAAAAATAAACTAAACTACAACTAACTACAGTAAGTAAGACTAACCGAGCGAACAAACTAACTGCTAATTGGCTGCAGTAAATAAAATAAAATAAGTAAGAGTAGAGCAAGCCAAAAATGAAAAAGACTACTAACAAAAAGAAATAAAACTTAACTAAGAAAAATACAGTAAGTAAAATAAGAACAAAGTAGAATAGACAGAACTAAACTAAACAAAATGAAACAAAGTGGAATGTACAGATCAAAACAAAAAGAAATAGACAGAACTAAATTAGTTTAACTAAGAGTAGATAAATAAAATAAAACTAACAGAATGAAACAAAGTATAGTACTTAAACAACGAAGCAAAGCTTAATAAAAGAAATAAACAGAAGCTTAAAACCAAACAAAATACTTTAACTAATTAAATAGCATATAATCGCTCCGTTGTTTACTTCACGATTGTATGATAGATTGTACTATGATTTTAGTACAATCTTATAATATGTTACAGATGGTATTTAGGTTGTTTACCCTGATTGATCCATTGTTTACTTCATAATCTCTACTAACCTTAGGGTTGTTTATTCTTAGGAGACTGATCCGTTGTTTACCTCATAGTCTCGATAGCATTTCAATTATTTACTGTCGTGCTACATAACATGCTACAGTGTGCAACAATACTTCACAGTATTTCTGCTACAGTACTGCACAGTGCTTACAGTCTTTGGTTCTTCAATCTGGTCTAGATGTTCAAAAATTTTTCAGAAAGAGTTTCTACTTGAGATATTTGATCAGGATTATTGGTAGAATCCTGAGTTGTCTCAGAAATAAGTTCATCTTTAAAGCTTCTACAATTTTTTCATGATTCAGCCATCCTATTGATCACAATCTTTTGAACTTTAGGACTAACTTCCTCAAGGCCTTGAATGTAGTATTTATCGAACCAATCAAAGAAGAAAATATGTCTATCTTCAGCCCTCATCTGGCTAAATCATATTTCTCTTATAAACTTTTTCTTTTGCTATAGGTATCCAAGAACCACTCTTTTCTATCTTTGTTTTTATCAGAATCGAAGTCTTTTCTTAGTAGTTCTTTGTCTATAGGGAATTCAGCTACTTCTATGATTTAGAGTCAATATAAGAGCCATATGAAGTATTTAAAACTAATCTAGCTAATTTTTTTATTTTAATTTTTAATTTTTTATCTGAATCATATGAAATATCTATAGTAGGTTCTACACTATAATCTTTAGTACCATTTTCTATTTCTCTCCAAGTAATAGAAGATTTGGTTGAAGATGTGGTTGGACAGTAAGCAGATTTCTGAAGCCTAGTAGGCGAGGTTTTCCTTGTCTTAGTGAGTGAGGTTTTCCTCGGCTTAAAGAGTTTCTTTATCCCGAGATCTTTAAGTCTAAGATTTATTTTTTTCAGATCCTAAGGATAATAATTAAAGGATTGTTCTTCATATTCTCCATCAGATTCTTCAAGCACTTCTGGGGAGAACATTCTTACATTAGTTTCTTCTAGATAGAATTTATTTTTTATTTCTTCAGGGTAAATTGATTCTATATCATCTTGAAGATCTTGTTCCCAGTCCTCTATATCATAGGCTTTAATATCCTTATAGACTTCAATATCTTCATCCATTTTAATATATAAAGAGAATCAGCTAACTATTACTTAGTCCATCATCTAAGTGTATACTAAATAACTATATATTACCTAAAGGATCATAGGAAATGTTAACTATTTTAATTTCTATTTTAAACTAAATTTTATCTTATATTCTATATTACTAATTAATTCTTATAAATTTCTAAACTGCTAATTAACTAACTATTATTACTTAACTAACTATTTAACTATTGACTAACTATTTTCTAACTCACTATAACTATTAAGGAGTTACTAAAATTTTAATCATATTGTTGATTAGAAATATTTTATAAATATAGGTCAGTTTTAATGCAGATAGATATTTTACCCATTTCAAATACAATAAGACACAGAACAGAATCAGTATTCAGAAGTTCGACAAGAGATCTAAAGATACCAGCCATTGGGATGACACCAATAGACTATTTGTGACTTACCACCCTAAACATCTTCCTTGACTAAAACGGGATTTACCATGCTCGCTGTCCGATCACACTCTATACGGCTAAGAAAATCGATAGATCTCCTCTCGAGCACGAAAAATGGCTTTGATACCAATTGACCCAGGCCAACGCACGCATGCGTGGAAGTAGTAGTGTGTGTGTGTGAGTGGGTCGGAGCCACAGAGGTATGATATCTCATAGGTCCTAATGGACTCTCCTGATGCAGATCTGGAACCCCGATAGCCATGAGGTGAAAGTATCATAGTGCCCAGTAGTAAATTATCACAACAGTGTGACACAGCAGTAAAGTCTACGTGCGTACACATAGAAGTAGCAAATGGGTAGGCTACATATGTACACGTAGAAGTAGTAAATGGATAAACGAACTATAAGCTATACGATACTGCCCGCATGCGCTGTATAACAAACAGCCCGGAACCCAGGATTAAAATCAAAATGATTTATGATTGAGGAGTATATGAAGTTAGATCTAAGATAGTACCTACTTAGACATAGGAAACAAAGGTAGAGGATGAATAGATAAACATACAGAATGGAGACTAGAGTAAATCCTACAAAGTAAAGGAATAACAACACTCAAATGTGAAAGACTAACAAGATTCAGACATACAATAGACTAATGAAAGTCTAAGGATAAACTAAATACATAAAATACAATCCTAAAATAAGACACAAACTAATGGAATGCTAAGGCGAACTGAAGTGCAAGCTAGTGGAATACTAGTGGAATACTAAGGCAAACACAAGCTAAGCTAATTATAAACTAAAACATAAATTAACAGAAAACTAAACATAGGCTAAGCTAATATAAGAAATTATAAACTAAGAGAAAAACTAAAAATAAAAGCTAGTGAGAAGATAGACTAAAAGAGCTATAAAATATATGTTGAAAAATTAGAATAATTAAAACTAGAATTACCCAATATAAAATAAATAAACTAAGCTGAAAGTTGTGAAGGATTAAAATTATAAGTAAACAAACTAATATAAAAGCAAAGAACATAAATACCATAAATAAACTATAGAATAACCTATTAAACTATTGATAAAAGTAAACTACAAACTATAACCAAAAGATAAACTAACTAGAAATTAAAAGTAAACTGAACTATGACTAATTACAGTAAATAAGACTAACAGAAGGAATAAACTGATTACTAACTAACTGCAGTAAATAAAACTAATAGTCCGAACAAATTAACCACTGCAGTAAATGAACTAAGTTAGGTAAGAGAAAATCAAAGTGGAAAAGACTACTAACAAAAAGGAATAAAACTTAACTAAGGAGAATGCATAGAATAGAGATAAAGTGAAATGTACAGAACAAAATAAAGAGGAATAGATAGAACTAAATTTAACTAAGAGCAAATAAACAAGAATAAAAATTTAACAGAATGAAACAAGGTACAACACTTAAACAATGGAACAAAAAAATAAATAAAAGCTTCAAGTAAACAAAGTACTCTAACTAATCTGTTAGCATATAATCGCTCCATTGTTTACTTTGCGATTGCACGATAGATTGTACTATGATTTTAGTACAATCTTATAACATATTACAGATGGTATTTGAATTGTTTACCCTGATTGATCCATTGTTTACTTTACAATCTCTACCAACCTTAGGATTGTTTATCCTTAGGAGACTGATTCATTGTTTACTTCACAGTCTCGGTAGCATTCCAATTATTTACCATCGTGCTACAGTAACATGCTACAGTGCGCAACAGTACTTCACAGTATTTCTGCTACAATACTATATAGTGCATATGCTACAGTAATTAGCTACAGTACAGCTACAATAATAAACAGTAATTATGAATAGTAATGAACAGTAACAAACTTAAACGTAAAGAAAGCTTAAAACCTAATTAACAATAGTAAAATGAAAGGAAAATGGGCTTTATTTGCAAAAGCACACTTACATAGAGTCTGATGAAATTGAAATATACACCGTACAAGCTTTATGTACACTAATCAAGCTTAAGCAAACTTAAATATAAACCACGAGTGCTAATATATGCTAATACATGAGTAAACACACCATAAGCATACTTATTTACAAAACTCACATGGATTAACGGAGCTAAGTAATAGAGTCTCTATGAAATGTTTCTGTGGAGGAAGAGTGGAAGAATAGTGGAGTACATAGTGATGTGGTGGAAGAAGAAAAATGGAGATGGATTATTTAGTGGAAGTAATGAAGATTGGATACTTAGTTTTGGTGGAAAGGAACAAATGAAAGGGAATGAACGAAGAGAGATGCTTCTCTGATAAGAACAAATGAAGAAGGAAATGATGAAAACGAAGTTGCCTGGTGGAGAAGAAATGAAAAGGAGATGCTTTGTTTATATTGATGAGAACAAAGCCCTCGAAGAAGATGTCTGCTGTGAGGAAGGTAGACTGCGGAAGATTAGGAGAGAAGAGAGATTTTTTGTGGAAGAAGATGGAAGGGATTAGAGGAATGAGACAAGGGAAGAGAAGAGAAGAGAAGGGAAGAAGGAGATCATGAAGAGGAACTCTGTCACTTAAGACCCAAAATCCCTCTCGACCTACCTCTCCACGCTTGGCCTCCCTTTGGACGAAGGTCTTCTTCATTATTTATAGATGAGGAAGGGAACTATGCGGACTTCAATTCTTTTGGAGTCCGGACGGACTTCATTTTGTTTGGAGTCCGAAAGCCTCTAAAAGTCAGAACCAAAGTCGGAACTTAATTGATTTTGAGTCTGATTTTCTGTAGCATCTTGTCATCTGTATATAGTGTCAGAAATTTTTCTATAGATGAATAGTGATGTTGTCAGGAATCTTTCTATAGCTTGCTTGTCGTTTCTAGATCCTAGCGTAGATCGAATTTTGAAGATGAATCATCGCTGAGAATTGAACTGGTTTAGTAGTGGTTGTCTCCAGAAAATAGTAGTAATCATCTGGTTGTAGAAGTGGCTAATAGAAGAGCCACTGGATTATACCTGCAAATAAAGATTTTACTACCAAAAAATTGATAGAAGGGTTAGTAGAAAAATATTTTTCTTTTTTTTTTTTCAAAAGAACATTCTAGTTCTTGTTTTTGGATGATAGGTGGCGAAGTCATCGTCGATCATATACACTTCTTCCGCTTCTTTTTTTATATTTTGATTTCTGAATGATGCTCTGAAAGTAGATACTCCCGAATTTTGTAGTTCATAATTTTTCTCAAAATATTTTCCATAGATTTTCTTATAAGGAGATGGAGCTCTTTCAAGGGTTTCTTTAGTAGTTTCTGAATGTAGTCTAGATGAGTCCATTAATAGTTGAATTGGATAAAAATTTGAAGTTCCACTTGAAGCTCTTTCTAATGTAAATCTTTGAATTATTGGATCTTCATCGAATAAAATCGATCTTTTGATGTATATTTTTTTGCTCAAGAATATTGGAAACTGATCAGCTTTTATGTTGAATTCCCACTTTAATATCCAAGGATGACCTATCTCAGTGCAAAATTTCATCAGGTTGATGTCATCAATACTGTGATATCTTTTAAGAACTTCTGATTTCACATCTTCAGAAAGTATGTCTGGGATTATTCCAAATTTGAACAACCAATGATAGTAGAACTAGATAGACAAAATTTCTCAGTATTTGAATTTTATGAATCATGAATGCCTATATTCTGGATTTTGAATATAAAGAAAGTTGATTCGAGCCGTCTGATAATCTCAATAGCTGAATTCTTTATCTCCATAGTTTCTTATTCTCAAGGTCTTGGTAGAATTGGGGTTCTGCTCTGGATCTCAATCTTTCAAAGAGAAGACTTTTAGTATGAGAAGTTTAGAGCAAGCAATCTCACCATTCTGCTGATAGTTGTGATGAACATGTATGCTTTTGGTTTGAGTCAGAATTTCTTCATGATAAACTCAATCTTTTTCTCCTGTATTGGGAATATGAAAAAAAATTTTTGGAAGAGTTTTTATCAGGTCAAGGATATTAAGATTTAGATCATGTACTTCCAAAGGAAAAAGATTTTCTTTTGTTTTGAATATATAAGGATTTGGACAGTATGGCTCTCTAGTAGAGGTGGTAGTAGTACTGGGTGTTTTATAGTTCCAAGATTGGCTTATCTAATTCTTCTTTTTAGAAAATTGATCTTTTGGAGATTGGATTCCAAAATATGCTTCCCTATAAAAATGTGACAGAATCAGTTCATAATATTCAGCTGCAACTAAAAAGATATTTCTTGTAGATATAAGTGATTAATTAGAAACCTTATAGCCTTTTCAAAGTCTTTCTTCTGATTGAATATATGAGTTCGCCATATTTCATTAAATAGTAAATATTTTTCTAAAAAAAGTTATGGAATAAGACAAGATGGATAATTTTGCTTTGTACCCTAATTTTTATTAAATTTTATATTTTTATCAAAGAAATATGGGTACAAGTGTTTTAGTTGAATTGAAGATTCATAGTCCAGACTTTTTCCTGGCCAGTCTCCTTTTGTTATTCTATTAAAGCATTTTGTTCTTAATATTTTATTATCATCAATAACAGATTTTTCATTCTTAAAAATAATAGTTAAGTAAAGACGATGAGTTTTGGTAAGTGCCATATAGAAATCAGCAGCAAAATTAAAGTATTCCAAGAAGAGTTTTAATCGTTCTTTATTTAAAAGTTTATCAGCTAACTCTAGGACTTGATCTAGTGAGAGTATAATGTTATGTTCTAATTGGATTTTAATTTGAAAAGGTTCTATTACCTTTTCTGGTAGCACTAGTCTATTTCTTATTATAGTCCTAAAGAATGCTTGCAGGTATTTCCATGGTTGCTTATTATGGATATATATAATTATGAAATGAGCAAAAGGAAGAAGAATTTGTGTCTGCTTTATCCATAATATTTTATCAAATTTAAAGTAACTTTTGGCTCCATGAATTTCTTTTAATATATTTTTTGGAATTGGAGGGTTATATTTTATCCATTGTAGTATTTTATATAAAGATTTATAATCATTCATTAATTTTAATCTTCTTCTTATCCTTTTTTGATATTTGGATTTTGGTTTTGCATTGTTTTTATAGGATAATTCTTGTACATATTTTGGAAACTCTTCAAAATTATAGCAAGTCTTAAATAATATTCTCTGATAGCCTTATGTAATGATTTCTTTTTCTGTAATAGTAAAAGGTTTAAGATATGCTAAGAAGGGGTTTCCCAATATAACTCCTTGTTTTGAAGTTTTAACTAATAAAAATGGCATTTTAATACAAAATTCTCCTATGCATATTTGGATTTCAGAGATCCTATATTTTGCTTTCAAATTTCCTCCTTCAGTAGTTTGGAGGTTTTGATCAAATTTCTCAAAGTATCTTGAAGGAATTAAGTTTTATCTAATACAGTTTACATCAGCTCCAGAGTCTATCAAAGCTTCATGTCTAAAGTGATATCTATTTTTTAGTTTAAACAGAGCATCACAGACCCATTTTTCATTTAGTTTCTTTCGAGTTCTTAGCTTCTTTGGAGTCTTTCGAATTTGCTTGGCAAACTTTCTTTTGGATTTTTTATATTTCTTTTCATGCAATCTATTTACTTAAGATCCAAATTCATAGCTAAAATCTTTGAAGTCATAGAGATCATTTCTCTCTTTTTTTTTATATAACTTTATAAATTGATCTCTGTTCAATTCGGATCTACTAAAAAGAATTACTTTATCTATCTCACTAAAAGTACCTATATTTCTTAAATTAATTTTTAAACCTAAAGGAGATAATTCTAAAGAGAAATTTTCTAAAACAAAGTAAATATCTTTATAACATCTAGGCTTAATTGAATTATTACTCTTAAGGCTACTTAATTTATTATTAATATCTACATATAGATTATATATAATGTTCAAAGGATGATCTAAAGGATTGTGGCCTTTAGATTTCTTCTGAACAATATCTAAGTTAGTGGAGAAGGTTTTCCATCAAACTTTCAATTGCTTTAATAAGTGATTTATCATTGTCTCAGCAATTGAGGTTTTTGAATAAATATGGATCTTACAGGTTTTCAAGTGTATTATTGTCAGTTGACAATAATTATTAATGATATAATAATCTGTAAGTCTATCATAGTCCCAGTCAAGAGTTCAAAGAGTGAATAAGTTGTCAAATATCTCTGTCAACTGAGAATCCACTAAGTTCGATCTAGGGTAACGATTTATTATCTTAGAGATTATTGGTTTATCTTTGGTGTTTTTTGAGATATTCAATTTACTAACTATATTTTCTTTACTATTCTTATCTTCAAGGTTTTCTAAGACTAAAAGATTATTAATTCCTATAGGAGTACTAATTCTTAAGGAACTACTAGTTCCTATATCTTTAGAGAAATATGAAGTTTCATGAATTTCTTTAGATATAGGGATAGATCTATTGGATGAGAGTGACTAATCTAGGATAGACTGATTCAAAGATTTGAAATCAGGTAAAGAGTCTGACTTGATCTTTAAATCAAATAGATCACATGTAGAAGCACACAAATCCAATATAGAAGTATTTTCTTCAAGTGTTTTGTTATAAGGAGTTTTATTAGCTTGGTTCAAAATGATTTCATTTAAATCTTCTAGAGACTCCTTTTCTAATTGTGCTTCTGAAGGGTCAGGTGTTGAAGATTCATTAGTCAGATCCAAATGTTCTTTCTCAGTGATCTCCTTAATGATTTTATTTTCAATTGATACCTTTAATTTACTGATGCCTAGGCTTGACTCATCAGATAAATATATAGAGTTTAGGTTAGCTTTAGTATCAGGATCATAGATAATCTCAACGATCTTATCAAATTTTTCAGATATATCATTTTCAATTTCAATTTCTCAGAGATTGGGTTCAGCATATGTTTTTATGGGAAAACCATCAATCAAATTGGGTATAGTATCTATCTTTATAGAAAAGTCACCAATCTTCACTAGTGAATTATCAAAATAATCCCAATCAAGTTCAGATTTCTTTTCAGTTTCTAGAAAGCTATCAATTTGTGTTTCTTCAGGGTTAAGAAAATAATTCATGTAATTCTGTCGTTCCTTATCCTGATCTAAATACTCAGAGATCTTATCAAGAAGAGTCTCTTTATGATCCTTAGTTATTTCTTTCAGCAGACTAGTGCTTAATTTCTTTGGAGCAGTCATTGGCTTACAAGACTTTGGAGTAGCCTTTAAGTCTTCAGTAAACCTTTTAGTAGGTGTTGGGAATAGTGTCCCAAAGTCAATCGTCAGTCTGTTGACGGTTGTGCTCCTTTTTGTATTAGTATATGAATTATAAATTAATAAAAATTATTTTAATATTTTTTTATCACAAATTATTTTATCTTCTAATGAACTCCTATGTTGTGGTGAAGTTCTTAGGACTATTTAGACTCGACAAAGGAGGATTTGTCGTTTAGTCCTTAAACCTGTTCGCGATCAAATGATACGTTGTTACCAAGGACAATAACATTTATCAAGCATAGGTCGTTGTGTGCTATATAGGTTGGTTGTCCTCTTAACCAAGGAGTGTGGAGACACTGGTATGGCATACAAGTAGATGTAAGGGTACATCTGCACTGAACGTGACCGACTCTGGAGCATTTTCTGCTGTCAAGATTTGCTCCGATGGGATATGGGTATAACTGTCCCTCCGACCTGAGACCGGCACGATGACTTGCAAGCAACTCACTGCACTTAGGCACTGGACTACCTGAATTTCTAATTTAGTGATGGAAGGATGCTGGGTGTAGTCAAGTACTTGACTTGTCGGTGCGTGTATCAAGATGGGATTGTCCACTCCAGTTCAGGAGCTGTGTACAGTCATGTTTCAATTTAGCAAAATCTTGACCAGGGTAGTCCTAGTGTGGAGTCACAGGACTGTTTGAGTTGAGCACGATTCGGATGATCTGATCAGGGTTGACAGTTTAATCCTGAGTCATCCTAAACATAGGGGTCAAAAGGGATGAATTATATAGTAACCATATTCACGTAGGTTCTGAATGTTGCGATTGTGACTATTCGACCTATCCAGATATCGGGTACCATTGCTAGATGGTCACTTCGATTAGTACAGAAATTGGTTCCTGTGCTACCGACTTAGGTTCGAACCTGCGGGGTCACACACATTAGAGGTTCCTATCTGATCTGATGGCTGATGAAGAGTCCTAATGCTCGTGGACTATGAGTCCTACATATCTGGGACTCTGTGATCGAGAATCAAGATTTTTGATCATGAGTTCCATACATTTTGGGTACCGGGGTCAAGAGTCCCACTGGTTTGGGACTCTTCGATCAAGGTTTCATATCGATGGACTTTGATACCCGATTGCCCATCAAATTTGGACTCAGTATTTATGAGAGGTTTAATTAGTGATTTGATCTCTAATTAACTCAATTTGATTGAGTAATTATTTTTGGATCAAGCCAATTGAATTGGATTCAGTTGGGTTTGACCCGATTAGGTTAAGTGTTGACTTAATCGTCGAAGTGGTTTGGTCCCTGATTTGATCAGGGATTGGACTTAGTCAATTTTGATTTGATTAAATTTTATTGAGCCTAATTAAGCTTAATTAAGTTGGGTTTAATTTAGTCTAATTGTGCTTAAACTATTTTGATTAGGTTGGCTCAATTAGGTTCAAACCACCTTGACTTTTCTCCCTGCGCCACCTCACTTCTTCAGCGCTCATTTGAATTCACGAGAAGTAACTTCTCATGAATTTTCTTCACACAGAAGGCATCTCATGCCCACACTTGTGTGCCAAATTTTGGATAAACTTGATTTGTTAGCCATTCAAATTCAAAGGATGTTTGAATTTAAATGGATAACTTATCCCTTGTGCCTTCTTGCCTTATCCATCTTGTGCGCCACTTATCATACACGAGAAAGAGTTTCTCATGAAATTTCTCCACGCACAAGAGAAGCCATGCCTCCTCTCTTCTCATGCATAGAGTGGATAGGAATGAGTTGGTTGGCATTTGAATTCAAATTCGATTTGAATTCAAATGAGCAACCACTTATCTTTATCCTCTCATGCGGTAAAAATGCTGCAAAGATGCGGTCTTGCATCGTTTAAAAAGGAGATAAGAGAGGGCATGCATACAGATGATCAGAGAAAAAAGGATGGCGTGAGAGAGGTTTCTGGCATGAGAAAAGAAAAGAAGAGAAAAAGGAGAGAGAAGTGGGCGCACTCTTTTCTTGTGTACCTTAGGGTTTTGGCTTAGGGTTCGGGAAGTGAGAACGTGAGCTACGAGTGTCGTGAGCCACCAAACTTCAGGGAGAGTATCATCAACCTCTCTACCATCTTTGCTGATGATCCGAAGATTCAAGAAGTTGGCAGACATCGATCGAAGGAGTTCGATCAACATCAGCCATAAAAAGGTCAGTCATGAACTAGCATTCGTGAGGAGCCGATCAGATCGGAGCTTTGTGTGGATGATCTGCAGAGGCTAGATACATTGTGTGGCTGTATTGTGATATCAGACCCTTCGATGGTGATCAGATTATGGCGATCGACTACCCGCACAAAGGTAATATGTTCTGAACACATAACAGTAAATTATTTACTGTTCAAATTTGAATTTTAAATTTAAATACATGTATCTATATATCATATTTAGATCTAATGTAGGGTAAATATATATTAATTAATTAAATTAATTAATAATTTTCACTGTAAAATAATGATTTTCAAAAAGTTTTAAAATTTTTTTACCCCTACACTCAAATTTACTTCAAATGGTATCAAGCAGGTTCTAAGATATGATATATATATTTGTATGTGTAGATTAAGTTGTAATCTAAAAGTTTAAATTTAAAATTTAAAATTCAAAAATTTAAAATTTAAATTTTGAAAGTTGTTCGAAATTCAAAATTCAAAAAATTTAAAATTCAAAATTTAAAATTTAAAATTTGAAATTTAAAATTCAAAATTCAAAATTCAAAAATTTGAAATTTGAAAATTAAAATTTGGTTGAAATTTCAAATTTAAAATTCAAAATTTAAAATTCAAAATTTAAAATTCAAAATTTAAAATTCAAAATTTTAAATTTGAAATTTAAAATTTAAAATTTGAAAATTTGAAATTTAAATTTTGAAATTGGTATATTTAGATATACTTGATCCAAGTAGCAAGTAATCTAATTGGGTTGGTTACCATGGTCGTCCGGTCATAGGAGAAAAGTAGGGTTTAAAGGCCCTCTCCTCCCATTCGATGGGGTTCTCCTATGGCGGTAGGGGTGCCGCTGCAATTATATCTCATACAGATAAAGCAGCAAAAACTTAATTGTAAAGGTTAATTATAAAATTTATCATGAATATGTTAGATTAGATCTAAAAAATATTCATGATTTATTTTGATTGACTTATTTTTGTTATGTAATTAGCAATAGGATTGCTATTTATAAAATGTGCTGATCTATTTGTGAAATGAGTCAACATATTTGGTGAACAGAAAATAAAACCTTTCAAATTTGAAAAATTATTTTCGAAATGCCAAACCCTGACCCATCAGCCCAAATACTTAATTAAAAGAATTAAGTATTGTCAAGTTGGTCTAGAATTGTGAATTAAGACCTAAGACAATTGCATAAACTTGTGGGTCAATGGGTTAGATGGATTAGGTCCATAATTGGGTTAAACCTAAGGTTAGCTTAAAGAAATGGACTAAATTAGAGAGTAATTGGTCAAATCTAATCAAAAGTTGAATTAGATTAGGTCAAGGACACTCTAGACTCAACTCCAATAGTTGTAGTTGAATGGGTCCATGTCTTTAACTAGACCAAGATGGACTTAATTCATGGCTACGTGGTGGAACCCTATTTACTAAGTTGATCAAATTAAAACTAATGAACTGGTTGGTGTCTCAGGTAAGTTCGGATAGTTTGACCAGTGGTTCTTAAGTGGGAGCTACTCGCATTGATTCGATCTCTGACGAGTTAATGACATATCCTCACCATTGATCTCACTTACCTGGCCAACCTGGTGAGTTAGATTTTGATTAGATCACTTGGTGATTAGGGCTCACCCTTGTCATTAGGTAAATCAGTGTGACTGATTTAGGTACTCCAATGCCGGCTTTAATTAAATCCTTTTTAATCTGACTTGGTGAAGTCAGTGAGAGGATTGAAATTGGCTGGTTAATTTTTCTCTTCTATCCTTTAATAAAATCTTAAAAATTATTAGGTCCCTAAAATGATTAAGTTATAGTGATAACTAAGTCATAGCCTCCCATTAAGTGAGTGATAATGAGTCCATTAGTTTAATAATCACTGGAGGCCCAAAGGCTGGTGCTTATTGACTAATGGAATTATCATTCATAGTATGATAATTTGGTTGAGTCTTTCTGATGGTGGTCAGTTGGCCGGCCAAAGTCGGCCTGATCATTTATTGGTCCGATTCACCAAATCAAGTCATGTTAATGGTTGGACCTAACCAGATCTTTTAGTGGAGGCCAAAGCTACTGATTAGGTTCTGGGGCAAAATTAATTACTAGAAGTTGTTTAGAGAAACAACTGGTTATAAACCTACCCATAGATGACATGGGTTGACCAACTAAAGTTGGGCTCGTGTGTGGTCTGTGTGGATTCTAGTACCCACTAAGGAATTAAAGTAATTCCTCGAATTGGAGGTTGAGGCTACCAGTTCATAAAAATATTGGGAGAAACTTTAGACTAAAGTCAAGTCTTTAGTATTAATAATTTATATACTAATAGAGTCTGGTTTTCCTTTATGCAGCTATGGCCACTACCCTGTCGCTCGGTATTATTAGATAATGACAAGCTTATGGGACCTAATTTGATAGCTGGTATCGAAAATTGAAAATCATCCTTGAGCATGAGCGATCCTTTATGTAGTAACGGATCCACACCTGAGGAGCCAGCCCCGAATGCTAGAGGGACGGTCCGAGACACTTACCAGAAGTGGCTCAACGATCGCACCACCATTCGATGCATAATGCTGGCGGCAATAAATGAGAGTTTAGCCGTAGGTTCGAGAATGCCCAGCCGCAGGAGATGCTTCAAATGTTGAACGACTCCTTTGGCACGCTTGACGATGTTGAAAGGCACAAAACTAGTTGTGCCATTTTAATGCTGGATGAGGATGGGGCCTCAGTCACCGATCATGTACTGTACATGATCGAAATGATTGAGCGCCTAAGTAAACTGGGCTTTCCCTTGCACGAGCAGCTCGGTAAGGATGCGATCCTTAATTCTTTGCCCAAGTCCTTCCTCCCCTTCTTACTCATTTTCGGATGAAAAGCCTGCAGTGAACTACCACGGCTTGTTGGGGTTGCTGCAAACTTTGAGAAGGACCACCAGCTCCAAAAAGAGTCGTGAATGTTGTGGGAGGTCTTCTTCTGGTCGTCACCCTTTAAGAAAGGGAAGAAGAACAAGAACAAGAAGGTGCAGCCGCTTGCTGGGACGTCTGCACAGGGTCAGACCAAGAAGCTCAAGCCCGATCAGAGCAGACGGAGTACTTCTTTTGCAAGAAGCAGGGGCATTGGAAGAGGAACTGTCCTCTATACATTGCCTCCCTGACCGAACAGGCTGAAGAAGAAGCAAGGTAATTATATGATAACACCTTGCAACTTTTTCATTTGTGATACTACTGTCTGGGTATTGGATACCGAAAGCCCTTATCATATCTGCAATTCGATGCAGGGTCTGCAGGTCAGTAGAGATTTGATGAAGGTGAGAGGTTCCTGAACGTTGGAGATGGAAGCAAAGTTCTAGTTCTAGCTTTAGGAATCATGAACCTTGTAATCAATTCTCATAATGTAATTCTGAGTGAATGTCACTCTTATCCAAATTTTTTATTAAATATTATTTCTGTAGGCCTTTTGGCTATGTATGGTTATGAATTTTTAATAAAAAAAAACGTTTACAATATCATTTTGAATGGTGTTACAATATTTGTTGGACAACTAAATAATAGAATTTACTTACTATCACAGCCTGTTAATGTGGTTCAAACCTCCGTAAATGCCTTAGAATAGATAATGTGTCAGAAGTCTACCTTTGGCACTGTAGGCTAGGTCATATTAATAAGAACCGGATAAACAGGTTGGCTCAAGAAGGAATTCTTGAAGTACGTGATTGTGAATCACTTTCAACCTGTGAGTTCTGTCTTCTTGAAAAGATGATCAAGTCACCTTTTACTGAAAAAAGTGAGAGAGCCAGTGAACTCTTGGGTCTAGTACATTCTGATGTATGTGGACCCATGAGCTCAAGTGCAAGAGGTGGATATTTTTACTTCATAACCTTTACAGATGACCTATCAAGGTATGGGTATGTCTACTTAATGAAGCATAAGTCGGAGTCGTTTGAAATGTTCAAACTATTTCGAAATGAGGTAGAAAAATAAATTGAGAAGTGTATTAAAACTCTTCGATCTGATCAAGGAGGTGAATACCTTTCCAATGAGTTTCTGACATATCTTAGAGAGAATGGAATTCTCTCTCAGTGAACTCCTCTTGGAACACCACAGCATAATGGTGTGTCTGAAAGGAGAAATCGGACCTTGTTGGACATGATTCGATCCATGATGGGGTTTGCTGGTCTGTCGATCTCCTCTGGGGATATGTGCTCGAATCGGCTTGTTACCTTCTAAATAGGGTTTCGAGTAAGTCTGTAACCAAAATGCCATATGAGATATGGATAGGACGTAAGCTAGTACTCTCGCATCTTAGGGTTTGAGGGTGTCCGGTTTATGTTAAACGTTTAATTACGGATAAGCTTGGACCTAGGTCTAACAAGTGTTATTTCATAGGTACCCAAAAGAGACAAAGGATATTATTTCTACCTTGCTGATAAGCAAAAGGTGTTTGTCAGCCTTAAGGCAATCTTTTTGAAAAGGAGTTCCTTGGTGAAGGGACTGTTGCCTCTAAGATCGAACTTGAGAAAGTTTGACAGGTAAAAAAATCGACACAAGTAGCTGAACCTGAACCGGATTTGATTAGATCAGATCCGGAGCCCATTGTTTCTGCACCCTTAAGGCGATCTGGTAGAGTACCACGTCAATCGGATAGATACTATGGTTTCTTCATCGAAACGGCGATCCTGTCGAACTTGATGAAAATGATGAGGATCTGATCACCTACATGGATGTAATGCAGAGATCTGACTCTGAGAAATGGCTAGAGGCCATGAAATCTGAAATGGAGTCCATGAAGGTCAACGATGTGTGGACATTGGTTGACCCACTCGAAGGAGTGAAACCCATAGGGTGTAAGTGGGTCTTCAAGAGGAAGAGAGGCACAGACGGAAAGGTGGAGACCTATAAAGCCCGTTTGGTTGCCAAGAATATCGTCAACGTTATGGTATAGACTATGATGAGATATTTTCTCCTGTGGCAATGCTCAAATCCATTCGGATTATGCTTGCGATAGCTTCCATCTGGACTATGAAATCTGGTAAATGGATGTGAAAATAGCTTTCTAAACAGAAAACTAGACGAAGAGGTGTATATGATACAACCTGAAGGATTCACATCCACAGATGAGTCTAAGATGTGCAAGCTACAGAGGTCTATTTATGGACTTAAGCAGGCATCCTGGAGTTAGAACATACATTTTGATAAGACGATCAAGACGTATGGCTTCGTTAAGAACGGAGAAGAGCCCTGTATTTATAAGTGGGCTAATGGTCCAGTAGTGATATTTTTTGTATTGTATGTGGATGACATTCTCTTAATTGAGAATGATGTCCCTGCATTATAGGAAATAAAGATTTGGCTGTCGTCACAGTTCTCCATGAAGGATCTGGGAGAAACTTCCTACATCCTAGGGATGAGGATCTATAGGGATAGATCTAAAAGGTTGCTTGACTTATCCCAGTCCACGTACATTGATACTATGCTGAAGAGGTTCAGCATGGAGAATTTCAAGAAAGGCTATCTACCGATAGGCCATGAAATTTCTCTCTCGAAGAGGGATTGTCCGACAATACCTTAAGAGAGAGAGCGTATGGGTAGAATTTCATATGCTTCGGCAGTGAGATCTATCATGTACGCCATGATATATACACGATCAGATGTGGCATACTCACTAGGGGTAGTGAGTAGATACCAATCTGATCCAAAGAAGAATCACTGGAAGGTTGTTAAAACCATCCTGAAGTATTTAAGAAATACTAAAGACCAGTGGCTTGTTTATGGTGAATCAGACTTAAAACTTATAGGGTTTACAGACTCTAGTTTTCAGTCTGATCACGATGACAGCAAGAGTGTGTCGGGATTTATTTTTACCCTTAATGGTGGGGCTGTCTGCTGGAAGAGTTTCAAGCAGCACACAGTGGCTGATTCAGTTTGCGAGGTGGAGTATGTCGCTGCATCAGATGCTGTCAAAGAAGCGGTGTGGCTGAGAAAATTTATCACCGAGCTCGGAGTAGCACTCTCCCTTGTTGGTCCAGTTCTGTTCTACTGTGACAGCTCTGGAGCCATTGCTCAGGCGAAGGAACCAAAGGCACACCAGTGGACAAAGCATATTCTGCGCTGCTACCATCTCATCCGAAAAATCATGGATCGAGGTGATGTCGACCTTCAGAAGATCGACGGAAAGGAGAACCTGGCTGACCCATTCACTAAAGCCATTGCGGTGAAGGAGTTCGACGACTTCAAGTCGAAGATGAGTATTAGATACTACACCGATTGGCTTTGGGCCAAGTGGGAGATTGTTGGGAATAGTATCCCAAAGTCAATCGTCAGTCTGTTGACGGTTGTGCTCTTTTTTGTATTAGTATATAAATTATAAATAAATAAAAATTATTTTGGCATTTTCATCACAAATTATTTTATCTTCTAATGAACTCCTGTGTTGTGGTGAAGTCCTTAGGACTATTTAGACTCGACAAAGGAGGATTTATCGTTTAGTCCTTAAACCTGTTCACGACCAAATGATACGTTGTTACCAAGGACAATAATATTTATCAAGCATAGGTCATTGTGTGCCATATAGGTTGGTTGTCCTCTTAACCAAGGAGTGTGGAGACACTGGTATGGCATATAGGTGAGATGTAAGGATACATCTACACTGAACGTGACCGACTCTAAAGCTATTTCTGCTGTCAAGATTTGCTCCGATGGGATATGGGTATAACTGTCCCTCCGACCTGAGACCGCCACGGTGACTTGCAAGCAACTCACTGCACTTAGGCACTGGACTACCTGAATTTCTAATTCAGTGACGGAAGGCTGCTGGGTGTAGTCAAGTACTTGACTTGTCGGTGAGTGTATCAAGATGGGATTGACCACTCCAGTTCAGGAGCTGTGTACAGTCGTATTTCAATTTAGCAAAATCTTGGCCAGGGTAGTCATAGTGAGGAGTCACAGGACTGTTTGAGTTGAGCATGATTCGGATGATCTGATCAGGGTTGATAGTTTAACCCTGAGTCATCCTAAACACAGGGGTCAAAAGGGATGAATTATACAGTAACCATATTCATGTGGGTTTTGAGTGTTGTAATTATGACTATTCGACCTATCCGGATATTGGGTATCATTGCTAGATGGTCACTTCGATTAGTACAGGAATTGGTTCCTGTGCTACCGGCTTAGGTTCGAACCTACGGGGTCACACACATTAGAGATTCTTATCTGATCTGATGGCTGATGAAGAGTCCTAATGCTCATGGACTATGAGTCCTATGTGTCTGAAACTCTGTGATCAAGAATCAGGATTCTCTGATCATGAGTTTCACATATTTTGGGTACCGGGGTCAAGAGTCCCACTGGTTTGGGACTCTTCGATCAAGGTTTCATATTGATGGACTTTGATACCTGATTGCCCATCCGATTTGGACTTAGTATTTATGAAAGATTTAATTAGTAATTTGATCACTAATTAACTCAATTTGATTGAGTAATTATATTTGGATCAAGTTCAATTGAAATGGATTCAGTTGGGTTTGACCCGATTAGGTTAAGTGTTGACCTAATCGTCGAAGTGGTTTGGTCCTGATTTGATCAGGAGTTGGGCTTAGTCAATTTCTGATTTGATTAAGATTTTATTAAGCCTAATTAAGCCTAATTAAGTTAAATTTAATTTAGTCTAATTGTGCTTAACCTATTTTGATTAGGTTGGCTCAATTAGGTTCAAACCACCATGACTTTTCTCCCTGCGCCACCTCATTTCTTCAGCGCCCATTTGAATTCACGAGAAGCAACTTCTCATGAATTTTCTCCCACGCAGAAGGCATCTCACGCCCACACTTGTGTGCCAAATTTTGGATAAACTTGATTTGTTAGCCATTCAAAATCAAAGGGTGTTTGAATTTAAATGGATAACTTATCCCTTGCGCCTTCTTGCCTTATCCATCTTGTACGCCACTTATCATACACGAGAAAGAGTTTCTCGTGAAATTTCTCTATGCACAAGAGGAGGCGTGCTCTTTCTCATGAAATTTCTCTATGCACAAGAGAAGCCACGCCTCCTCTCTTCTCACATGTAGAGTGGATAGGAATGAGTTGGTTGGCATTTGAATTCAAATTTGATTTGAATTCAAATGAGCAACCACTTATCTTTACCTCTCATGCGGTAAAAATACTGCAAAGATGCGGTCTTGCATCATTTTAAAAAGGAGATAAGAGAGGTCGTGCGCACAGATGATCAGAGAAAAAAGGGTGGCGTGAGAGTGGTTTCTGACGTGAGAAAAGAAAAGAAAAGAAGAGAAAAGGAGAGAGAAGTGGGCGCACTCTTTTCTTGTGTACCCTAGGGTTTTGGCTTAGGGTTCGGAAAGTGAGAATATGAGCTACGAGTATTGTGAGCCCACCAAACTTCAGGGAGAACATCATCAGTCTCTCTACCATCTTTGCTGATGATCCAGAGCATCCAAGAAGTCAGCAGAGATCGATCGAAGAAGTTCGATCAACATCGACCATCAAAAAAGTACAGTCACAAATTAGCATTCATGAGGAACCGATCAGACTGGAAGCTTCATGTGGACGATCCATAGAGGCTAGACATACTGTGTGGCTGCATAGCGATGATCAGATCCTTCTGACGGTGATCAAATTACGGCGATCGACTACCCGCACAAAGGTAATGTGTTCTGAACATATAACAGTAAATTATTTACTGTTCAAATTTGAATTTTAAATTTAAATGCATGCATGCTATATATCATATTTAGATCCTAGTGTAGGGTAAACACATGTTAATTAATTAAATTAATTAATAATTTCCACTGTAAAATAGTGATTTTGAAAAAATTTTAAAATTACCATTTTACCCCTGCACTAAAAATTCACTTCATGTATCAGGACTAATATCTCAGTGATCTTTTTCTCTTATCCCATAAAGGGTAGCTTAGTTATTTTTCTTTGAAGACAGGACTTACAAATTGGATAAGACTCAAAAGTCCATGGCTTGAGAAGATTATCTTTGTTTAGTTTGTTGAGTCTGTCATCTCCTATATGGCCTAGCCTAAGGTGCCACAGATACTTTTGGCTAATCCTATCTGTAAGTATTTTAGACCCTATAGCATTCATAATTTACTTATTAATATTAACACTCACATCCATACGTAAATGATAAAGATCGTCAATCAAGAAAGCACATGCAACAACTTTATTTTCAAAATAAATTGAACACATGTCTTCATTGAAATGAAAATTATAATTATCCTATACTGGCATAGATATGAAAATTAAATTTCTATTGGCTACAAATACATAATTACAGTCTTTCAAAAGTAAACTAATTCTTAACGATAATCGCAGAACATAGGTCCCGATAGCTACAGTAGTAACCCTTTCTCCATTGCCGATCCGAAGAGTGATCTCATCTTTCCTCAACCCTCTCACTTCTTCAAGATCCTGCATAAAAGTGCACAAATAAGCACTAGAACTAAAATCTAGAACTCAACTAGAAGAAGAGAAAACTATTAGATTAGTTTTAATAATGAGCAAATCAGACGTATCTTCAGAAGGCCCATTATTCTTCCTGCTCTTGACAGTCGTCAGGTAGGCCAGACAGTTCTTTCTCTAGTGGCCTTCAATATTACAATAGAAATACTTTTCTTTATCATCAGCCTTCTTCAAAATCTGCTTCTTGGGTTTGGCCTCATTCCTTTGTTTCTTCACAGGCTTCTTTTTTTTTTGAAAGAAGATTTTCTCTTAGAAGAAGCCCGCTCCATAGTCAGAACTATACCCCTTGAACTTTTCAAGGTGCCCTCTGCTGTTACCAACATGTTCAGTAATTCAAGTGTTAACAATTTTGTTCATATGGTAATTCATGATGAACTGCCCATACGAATCAGGAAGAGACTAGAGGATCAAATCCATCTATAATTTCTTATCCATATTCATCTCGAGCTTCTAAAACTCCTGGATGTCCTTGATCATTGTCAAACAATGATTATTGACGGACTGTCCATTACGTATTTTCACTCTGAATAATCTCTGGGAGACCTCAAAGTGAGCTGTGCGACTCTCCTCACCATACAATTTTTGCAGGTGAGTCAGCATCTCTTTGGCAGTCCTCATATCTTCATATTGTTGCTCAAGATCATTAGACGTGGATGCTAAAATATAACACTTCATCTTGTTATCCTCATCCATCAATTTTTCAAGTGTGGTTCATTGATTAGGGAATGGATGAGCTGATAACACAGGCACATCTTGGTCAAGAACATGGGTAAGGTTTTCATAATTGAGAATGATTCTCAAATTTTGAAGTCAGTCTTTATAGTTTGTACTGATCAATCTATTGGTATTGAGGCTACGAGCTAAAGGGTTGGAACTCGACATGATTATCTACAGAGAGAATAGTTTTTAATTAGATATTTATACTTATAAACATATTTATTTTAGAGACTTTAAAAAATAAACAAAGCTTCCACTATTTTTTTTAATCTCCCACACTCTTCAAATGGAAAAACAGAAACCTATACGTAATTGATTTCAAGTGGATACTATGGCCCTATTAATCTATACACATCTCATCTAACAGTTATTGGTGAGTATAGACTAATGAGTGGATAATATCTTGTCTATTGCTTCACTAAGCAAGATGCAACAGGCTTGGTCTTTAAGTCCTGTAGCCTCACCTAACAGTTATTGGTATATTTTTTAGTTAAATCAGATCTATCATTCACCAACGAACGTAAAGTTGTCATTGAGATCCTCACCTAATAGTTATTGGACCCAATCTCATCTCTATCCCGGGGCATCAAATGTCAATAGAGTGGTTGTACCTTTTCAATGCAATCGAATCACTGTAACTAGTTGAGAACGATCAATGCCACGAAGGCACCCGCATCTCTACAATCATGGAAGACCTCTAGACTTAATATTTAGTGAGGAGATTTAGGTTTAGATCTCTTCTAAATTAGCAAATCTGATATCCAACTGATCAAATTTAGATCAGCACATCCATATGTCTGACCATCATAATTGGCATGGGTGAACTTGAGTCAACAAATAACCTAGCACGAAATTGAATCTCCCAAAATGACCTGATAAATTAAGATGAGTGGGGATCCTCCCATTACTTTCTTTAGACACCAATCAAATTGGTCAGATCAAACAATGGAACCAATTAAATAACCACCATCTAGATATTTACCTTAGATACCAAATTGATCGATTAGAATCGATTAGGTTAACCTATTGAAACAGATCCGAACCACTGAGTCAAATTTGATCTTAAGTCAATCAATTCACATCAAAATATGAATCGATATGACCAACTATAACTAAACTCGACTTTGAGCCCTTTTGATCTAATCCTAATCAACCATTGATTAGGTTCAATCAACTACTCAAAATTGACAATGGGTTTTAGCCTGATCTAATCAATTTGATTCTAATTATAGTTTGATCATTAAACCTAATTTATTCAACCCATACCCATATGTAATAATATAATTTTAGATTCTAAAAATAATTTTTAGACTATATTTTATTGCATGCATTAGTAGCTTATGATTTTAAAATAGTTTCAAATCTAAACCTAATGTCATATATCACATATACGCAGTTTTAGATCTAAACTATAAACATATATCACATATATATTAAATTTTAGATCTAAAACTAAAAATATATAAATTAAATATATAAATAATCAGATCTAAAATAATGATTAAAATATTTCAAAAATATATTTTAAAAAATTGGTTCGCATCAAACTAAGATAACCTTTTCAATATAGGGGTAACCCCTATATCAAGACAACCTTATATTAGTTCGATGCGAATATTTAATCATTCTAATTTTAGACCTAAACATAAAATAAGATATATCATATATATTAATTTTTAGATCTAAAAGATTAATTTAATCATTTCAAAAATAATTTTCAAAATCAATCAATCTTGTGCTAGGATAATCTTTTCAATATGGAGGTAAACCCCATACCAAGATAACCTTATACCAACACAAGATCAATTTTAAATCAATAAAATTTTCAGATCTAAGACTAATAATCGGATTATATATATCTTAAAAATTAGTAGCTCTGATACCACTATTAAAAAATCAAGTAGGATGCATACATAGATTTTAAAAATCTTTGGAATAACAATGGAAAAGAACTGGGTTAAACCCTTTAACTCCCACATGCATTAGATCATATCTAATCCTATCTGAGCCCAGGAATAAAGACATGCATATAATCTAAAAATTAAAATAAAGAAGAGATTAAATCTCAATACCTTTGTGCGGGTTAAAATACACTGCTATCGATGATCTTAGATTTGAAGGTCCTTGAGCCGCACACGTGTCCGACCTCTACAGATATTTATCAAAATCAATCTTAAATTTTTCTTCTCATGGTAGATCCTTTTTCTTCAAGTAGGATCTCAGCCTCTTTGAACCTTAATCAATAATTGATCTTGACTGCAACCTCAACCCTTGAACTATAGCCTTTTCTCCTCATTTCTTGCTGTAGAAGAGACCCTTCTCAACTTAGACATGTGGATGATGGATGCCCAACCATGGGCATGGGAAAGAGAAGAGGGAGAGAGGGTGAGGCATAAAAAGAATAGAGAGATCTGATTTTTAATCAACAAAACAATTCATTCATACTCTAAAAGACCATCTCTTTATATAGACCCATTCTTGATTTTAAATCAAGAACCAATCAATCTAAAAAAGCTAGTCCTTATCTCATAAAGATTTTTACCATTTTAATCTAATTATTTTTTATTAAAATCAGACTTAATTGATAGGATCTTTATCTCTTTTGACAAGCAGATGGGGTGTCCCAGTCAAAATAGGCAGACTGAGTGGGCACCCCTCATCAAGAAAGGTAGGTAGTGGGGCTCCAACCCTTGGCACCCCCTCTCTCTCTCTCCTTCCACACCAAGCCAAAAAGAGGGGGCAGGCCCCTCTCTTATCCTCACGCCATCAAGGGGTTGGTGCCCCTTGATCCTGCCAAAAAGGGAGGCTTGCACCTCCTCTCTTCTTTCCTTTAATTCTCCGCTTCAAAAGAAAATATCAAGGAAGAAAAAGAGGAGATTAGATTGCCAACTCATTGACATGATCTAATCCTCTTAGACTCACAATTAGGCATCTAACTAAATCTAAATAGATTTAAGTTAGGTTTAAGGCTATGGACTTGATCCAATTGAAGTCCAGAGAAGAATTGGGTTTAATCATGTGCTAGCAAGATTCTCTTAAACCCAATAGGATTTCAATAAATCTTAACCCAATTAGAACTTCACAAGTTCAATTGGTAAATTCAAGATTAAATCCTTTAATGTGTGATCCTATAGGTTCCATGCTATCTGGTAGTGAGATATATTGTGATCTCATCACAATATCATTGAAACTCTTTTCGATGGGTTGGAATAATTCTAGCTCTATCCTTTAAGGATCATCGATCATCAAGATAATGCTCGATAAGTCCCATAATCCATCAGTGATACCTAGCAGTATGTAGTGACAACTCAGTAGAATAAAAATATGAACCTCTAGGTGCAGTTATCGTATGATTCAGTCCTTCTATCGTGAGTCCTGACTTGATGGAGGTCATAGAGAACTCGCCGACCCCATCGTCAGTCATATGCTAGATTGGCTCGACTTGAGTTCATTTGTGAATACCATAGAAATTTTTTTTCAGTATTTATACTTGCTTTGGCCAAAGATTTTTTGAACTTAGTCTCATAAATTGCATAGAACTTCTCCTTTTCTACCAAAATCAATAGATTCTATCTAAGTGCATCCTACTCCTAACAATAAACCTGAACCTACTATAGCCAACATACACAGTGAGGACCTGAATGGCTAGGAACTAAGAGAATATGCAGTCAAACTCAGTAGCCTCGCTGCGAATAGCCGATGATACCGTAAGTTAAAAGACCACTCACACTACTACAGCATCGAGTCAACCACTAACGAGTGAGTAGATATCTAAGTAATTTCTTATGTTGGTCACGCGCAGTATAAGTTATTCTCTAACAACCATCTGCACTCTCATCTCAAATGTCTCTACACTGTAGATCTGAGACTCATCTGCCCACAAGGAAGGTGAACTGTGCACCGATCTCGAATGAATTGATCACTATCCTCCATGATGATCTTTTAATCGAGAGTATTTTGAAACTAATCACTAATTAATGTATGTCTCAAATTCTCAACATCTTGAGAATATACAAAAATTATCTTTATTAATTTCTAGGACAAATCATAGATACATAAACATGATTGGAATGAAAAAACTTTTTATTCATAATAAAAATATTATAAGTATAAAATTAAGCTTTGAAATTACAAAATGTATCAGCCAACAATTAGCTTCTATGGCACATATCTAATTAAGACCGAACTTACAGTTTTTGAAGATGTAGCCAAGTACATAAGTAGCTTATCACCAATACTTGGCTTCGTTAAAAGAGGAGAGGATCTTAAATATAGCTTCAAGTCTTCAAAAGCTTTTTGACATTCTTTTGTCTAAGTAAAGTCTTTCATCTGTTTGAGAGTTTTGAAGAATGAAAGATAGTGCTCTGCCGACATAAAAATGAATCAGTTGAGAGACACGATGCACCCGACCAGCTTTTGAATATCTCACCTAGAATTGGGGGCTTCATGTTAAGGATTGTCTTAATCTTCTCGAGATTAGCTTCAATGCCTCATCTCATCACCATAAATCCAAAGAATTTCTCCGATGTTATCCCAAATGCACACTTAGTCGGGTTTAACTTCATTTGGTGCTTCCTCAAGGTGTCAAAAGCTTCCACTAAGTCATCAATATAAGGAGATACTTCATCACTTTTCACAAGCATATCGTCGATGTATACCTCCATATTGCGATCGATCTGATTTTTGAAGACTTTGTTGACCAATCGCTGATATGTTACTCTGATGTTTTTGAGACTGAAGGGTATGATTTTGTAGCAATATAAATCCTTCTCGATGACAAATGTCGTCTTTTCCTCATCTTCGGATGCCATTCAGATTTGATTGTATCCAAAAAAGACATTCATAAAACTCAACAGTTGATAGCCTGAAGTAGCATCGACTAATCAATTCTTGATAGTGAAAAGCTATCTTTCGGACAAACTTTACTCAAATCGGTAAAGTCGATACATATTCTTCATTTACTATTAATTTTTTTAACCATCATGATATTTGTAAGCCAATCCAGGTAAGTCACTTGTCAAATGAAGTCGACAACCAATAATTTGTTGACTTCTTCATCGATGGCTTTTTGTCGTTCAGACACAAAACTTCTTTTCTTCTATTGTATCGGCCTGCACTTGGGGTTAACATTCAACCTATGAACAATTACATCAGAGGGAATACTTAGTATGTCAAAAGCCAACCAGACAAAAATGTCAGCATTGTCCCATAGGAAAGTTATAAGTTTTTTCTGAAGATCATTGCTCAATAAGGATCTGACTTAGATGGTTTTAGTTGGGTCCTCTTCCTTTAGAGGTATTAAGATAAGCTGTTCGGTAGGTTCTCCTTGGTTTTCTTTTTCTCTTTGGTCTAACCTATCGATGGGAAGGGCTTCCATAGGCTTTTTCCCTTTTGATCATAGTTAAGTAACATTATTAGGCTAGCTATTGATCTTCTCACATTTCATCAGCTCCATTCTTATCGAGAAGCATATAAGTAGATGGTACATCAAAACCACAGCCTGAAGTGCATTCGATCCAAGTTGTCCTAATATAACATTGTAGGCCGATGGATCTCGAACTACGGGGAAGCTAAGCTGTATAGTCGACTGTCGAGGTTGCTATCCAATAGTAATAGGGAGTTCAATTTCTTCCTCTACTTTAACCAAGTCACCCATAAATCCAATTAAGGACATGTTGATTGGTTTTAATCGGTTAGTAGAAAGTTGCATTCAGAAGAAATCATGATAGAATAATATATCAGCAGAGCTTTCATTATCAACTAAACATCATTTTACATCATAGTTGGCTATTGTCATGAAAATGACAACAATGCCATTATAAGGAGTTTGAACTCCTCGTAAGTCTTCTTTAGAGAAAATGATGGCATCATCTCCCCACTGATGTTTTGATGGATTTTTCGAGTCTCCTGCCCCCTGAGGTGTTGGTCTTTTAGAAATCATGTTGATCACGCCTGTCGTCGGTTGAGCATGAATTTTTTCCTCGGGATGTGGATGAGGTTGGGGATTGACAGACAGTTGTACAGGATGATCTCACAGGTACTTTCCAAGATAATCCTATTGAATCAGAGCTTCTATCTCATCTTTCAACTACATGTACTATTCAGTGTCATGACCATGGTCTGGATGGAACCGACAGTATTTTTTTCTGTTGCAAGAAATTGATGGTGTCTTCATTGGCTGGGGCTATCAAAGATAGCTTTTCACTTCTATTTTCATGAGAATTTGCACATGAGTAGTAAGGGGGATGCAGGAATCATACCTATAGCTAAAATTCTTTGGCTTTAGGCTTTGCCAGCGAGGTGGAGCCTCTCTATCAACTTAGGCATTGCTGGGCCCTGCTGAGGTTCCACCCTTCTTCATCTTTTTGCAATCTTTGCCTTCAGATTGGCATCGTCGGGAGCACCTTCTTCAACGTGAATGCACTTTTGTGTGCATTTGAGGGGTTCAGCATATGTTCGAAGAAGCATCTTGTCCAGGGAATAAGTAAATTTGAAACTACACAGCCCCCTTTTTATGGTTGAGATGGCCGCAGACTCATTAAGATCGTGGACCTTCAACTCATGGTGGCATGAAAATGTGCCCTGTAATCTCTCAATAATTTTTCATCTTATTTTTAATGGAAAAAATATTAAAAAATTAGATAAGCAGTATGTGTATATTTTAAAATATTTTTGAATATAGTGGAAAATGAACGGGTTAAACCCTTTAACCTTACGTACTTAAGATCAAATCTAATCCTACCCAAGCTCAAGAAAAAAATAAATATATAATCTAGAATTTAAAAATAAGTATGAGATCACATCTCGATACCTTAGCACAGATAGATATTCATCGCTATCGATGATCATGGATTCGTAGATACACGAGCTACACACATGTCTGACCTCTACGGATATCCACCGAGATCAATCTTAAACTGATCTTCTCGTAGTTGATTCTTTTAAGTAGAATCTCAGTCTTAGAACTCAGATCAACTCTTTGATCTAGACTGTGAGATCAACTTATTGATCTACAGCCTTCTTCTTCTTCTCTTTGTTCTTCGCTGTAGATGGACAGCACCTCTACTCTTGATGTGTAGAAAGTGGGATGCCCAACCTTTGGGCATGGAAGAGAATAGAGGGAGGAGAGGAGGCGTGGAGAAGGGAGAAAGAGAGATTTTTTCTCACAAAAATTCTATTACTTAGAAACTCTAGAGATATTCTCTTTATATAGACGCTACCTTGACTCATAATAGGAATCTAATTATCTTAAAAAGGTACATTCTTATCTTATAAGAATCTTCTATCTTTTTAATTTAATTTTTTTTCAATAAAATTAGATATAATTGATAAATAATCAGCCTCTTAAGGTAGGTACAAGAGGCGCCCATGAAATATAAGTCAGGTAGTTGAGGTGCCAACTCTTGACGCCCCACATTAGGGTTTTGATCAAAAGAGGGGGCGTGGCCCCTCTCTCTCTCCTCCACACCATGCCACATAAGAGGGGCGGGCCCCTCTTGCAATATCCTAAGATTTGGCACCTTATTTTCTGCCAAAATTGAAGGAAGGTGCCACCCATTCTTCTCTTTTATTCCACACACCACTTAGAGATAATTAGGATATAATGAAGAGATAATGTTAGGATAGTTATACCAACTAATTCACTTAATCAAATCTTCTTGGGCTCTCAATTAAGAGCCCAATTAAAATCCAAATAGATTTAGGTTAGGTTCCAGACTATGGACTTGATCAAATCGAAGTCTCGAGAAGAATTAGATTTAACCATGTGCTAGCATGGTTCTCATAAACCTAATAAGATTTTAATAAACCCTAATCCAATTAGAATTTCATAAATCCAATTGACAAATTTGAGATTAAGTCTCTTAATGTGTGACCTCATAGGTTTCATTCTATCTGGTAGTGAGATATATTATGATCTCCATCATAATATCATCGAAACTCTATTTGATGAATTGAAATATTTTCAATTCTATCCTTCGAAGGTCATTGACCATCAAGATGACGTCTGATGAGTCTCATAATCCACCAGTGACACCTAGCAGTATGTAATGACAATCTAATAGAATAAAAGTACAAACTTGTAGGTGCAGTTATCATATGATTCAGTCCTTCTATCATGAGTCACGACTTGACAGAGGTCATAAAAAACTCGTCAGACTCCATTGTCAGTCATGTGTTAGATTAGCTCGATTCGAGTTCATTTATGAATTTTGTAGAAACTCCTTTTCAGTATTCACACTTGCTTTGGTTAAAAATTTTCTGAACTCAGTTTCATAAATCGCATAGGGTTTCTCCTTTTTTAGTCGATAGATCCCATCTAGGTGCATCCTACTTCAAACAGCGAACCTGAACCTACTGAAACCAACATATACAGCAAGAATTCTAATGGCTAGGGATCAAGAGAACATGCGGTCAAACTCAGTAGCCTCACTGCATATAGCCAATGACACTACAGGTCAAAAGACCACTCACACCATTGCAGCATCAAAAAAATCACTGACGAGGGAGTAGACATCCATGTGGTTCTCATGTTGGTCATGCTCAGTGCAAGTTGTTCTCTAACAACCATCCATACCCTCATCCCAATGTCCCTACACTGCAGATCCAAGACTCATCTACCCACAAAGGAGGTGAACTATGCATCGATCTCTAATGGATTGATCATTGTCCTCCGTGATGATTCATTGATTGGGAGCATTTAGAAATTAACCACTAATTAATGTATGTCTTAAATTTTTAATACTTTAAGAATATACAAAAATCATCTTTGTTAATTTCTAGGATAAATCATGGACACATAAATATGACTGAAATAAAAAAACCCTTTATTGATAATGAAAAGTTATAATTACAAGTTTTAAATCTTAAAATTACATAATGTGTCAGTCAATAATTAATTTCTAATGCACAAATCTAACAAACTACCACTTAACCTAAAGCCAATTGGCCATATACCTAAAATCCATCTTCTCAAGATGAGCTTCGGTCTTTTGCTGGCTGAGAGGCTTGGTTAGCGGGTCCACCATATTCAGCACAGAGTTAACTCTCTGTACCTCGATGAACTCCCTATGTGCTTGGACTTCTGGTGAGACCTAGGCTCCTTAACGAGGGCTATGGCACCATTGTTGTCGCAATGTAGTGCAATAGCATCTGATGGCATCACATCTAGCTCTGTAATGAATTTTTTAAACTAAAAAGCTTCCTTAACAGCTTCAGAGGCGGTGATGTACTCAGCTTTTATAGGTGAATCTGTAATGATTGGCTGCTTGAAACTCTTTCAGCTAACTATACCATCATTACACAAAAAGATACACCCCAATATAGACTTTTTATCATCGACATCAGCCATGCAGTCTGAATCGATGTATCCCTCAACTTTCAACTTCGATCCTCCACCAAAGATCAACATCAAATCCTTAATCCTTCTCAAGTACTTAAGGATATTTTTAACATTAATCCAGTGTTCTTCACCTGGATTCATCTGATATCTACTTGTAACACTCACAGTAAGTGCTATATCAGAGCGTGTACATAACATGACATACATGAGGCTCTCTATTACCGAAGCATAAGAGATTTTGCTCATATGCTGGATCTCCTCAAGTAAGTCAGGACACATCTTCTTGGAGAGATGAATGCTGTGTCTAAGGGGCAAAAGATCTCTTTTGAAGTTTTTCATGCTGAACCTCTTCAGTACCTCCTCTATGTACATTCACTGTGAGAGGCCTATCATTCTCTTAGATCTATCTCTATAAACCATCATTTTCAATCAGAAGGATATCATCCATGTACAATACGAGAAATGTGATAGTGCTCCCACTGACTTTTTTGTACACACACGGCTCCTCATTTTTGATGAAATCAAATATTTTGATCACATCATTGAAGCAAGTGTTTCAATTCCGAGATGCTTGCTTGAGTCCATATATGAATCTTTGCAGCTTGCAGACCTTGTGATCACTATCACTGGATGTGAAATTCAGAGGCTGCTTCATATAGATATCTTCCTCAAGATATCTATTTAGGAAGGCAGTTTTCATATCCATCTGTCAGATTTTATAATTATAAAAGACTGCTATCACAAGCAGAATATGGATGGATTTTAGCAATACCTTCAGGTGGATCTAGTAAGGATCAAATCTGGTTGGAATGCACGAGTTAATTTCTGACTTTATCGCTTCCATCCATTTCTTAGAGTCTATATCTAACATTGCCTCATCGTAAGTCTTGGGATCATTCCAAATATCCCTATCTCCCATAAAGAATGCTTCCTTTAAATCCTCTGTAAGAATATCCAAGTACCTTTCTGAGGTTTGTAGATCTTACTTGATCTATGAGGTAGAGGAGGTATCGCATCTATTGGGTTTAGATTTTTGGACTCGATGCTCTTCAAAGACTTTCTCTTCAAGCTCAATCTTTCTCCTACTACTTCCATCTTGGATAAACTCTTTTTTCAAGAAGACGGCATGATGGCTCACAATCACATTGTGATCTTCAAAAAGATAGAAGTAGTATCCCATAGTTTTTTTAAGATATCCTATAAAATGAGTCCTAAAGGACCTAGCTTCTAACTTGTCTACCTACTGTCGCTTGAAATGGACTGGATATCCCCAAATCTTAAGGTATCTAAGAGTGGCTTCTTACCATGCATAACTCATATGGTGTGGTAGGAATAAATTTAGAGGGAATCCGATTCAAAAGATGAATCGCAGAAAGTAAAGCATGTCCCCTGAGAAAAATAGAAAGATCTGTGAAGCTCATCATGGACCCGACCATATCTAATATTGTTCGATTCTTTCTTTTGAATACCCCATTGAGCTGAGATATTCCTAGAGGTGTCCACCATGAGACTATGCCATTATCTTTGAGATAAGACTAAAATTTTTCACTAAGGTATTTTCCACCTCGATCTGATCAAAGAATCTTTATGGATTTTTCGATCTATTTTTCTACTTTATGTCTGAACTCTATGAACTTTTTAAAGGCTTCATAATTTTAATGTATCAAATTTATAAATTCATACCATGAATAATCATCGATAAAGGTCATGAAATAGATATAGTCACCCTTGGCTTGTACATCAAAAGGTCCATATATGTCCGTGTGTACCAAGGCTAATATCTCAGTGGCCTTTTTTCTTTATCCCATAAAAAATAGCTTGGTCATTTTTTTTAAAGACATAATTCACAAACCAGATAAGACTCGAAAGTCAATGGTTCGAGAAGACCATCTTTCTCCAATTTATTGACTCTGTCCTCTCCAATATGGCCTAGCCTAAGGTGCCACAGATATTTTTGACTAATCCTATCTCTAGATCTCTTATATCCTATGGCATTCACTGTTTGCTCGTTAATATTTACACTTGTATCTGTATGTAAATGGTAAAGACCGTCAATCAAGAAAGCACATGCAATAATTTTATTTTTAAAATAAATTAAACATATGTCTTTATTGAAATAAAAATTATAGTTATCTTGTGCCAGCACAGAGATAGAAATTAAATTTCTATTGACTACCAGTATATAATAATAGTCTTTCAAAATTAAAATAAGTTCTAATGATAGTCACAGAGGGTAGGTTTCGATGACCACAACAGCAACCCTTGCTCCATTGTCGATCGGGAGAGTGATCTTGCCTTCCCTCAGCCCCTTAACTACTTCATGACCCTGCATAGAAGTGCACAAATGAGCACTTGAACCAGAATCTAGAACTCAACTAGAAGAAAAAAAAATTGTTAGATTAGTTTTAATAACGAATAATTCAGATGGACCTTCAAAAGGCTCATCCTTCTTTCTACTCTTGATAGTTGCCAGGTAGGCCAAACAGTTCCTCCTCCAATGGCCTTCAACATTGCAATGAAAATATTTTTTCTTATCGGTGGTTTTCTTCGAAACCTGCTTCTTGGGCTTGGCCTCATTCTTCTGCTTCTTCATGGATTTTTTCTTCTTCTTAAAAGAAGACTTTCTTTTAGAGGAAGCTTGCTCCATAGCTTGAATCATGCCCCTTGAACTCTTCAAGGTGCCTTCTGCTGTTACCAGCATATTCAATAACTCAGATAAAGTGGCATCGATTTTATTCATGTGGTAGCTCATGATAAACTACTCATATGAATCAGAAAGAGACTGAAGGATCAGATCCACTTGCAATTTCTTATCAAACAATGATCATTGACGGACTGCCCATCATGCATCTTCGCTCTGAAATATCTCCAGAAGATCTCAAAGCGAGCTGTGCGACTTTGCTCACTATACAACTCTTGTAAGTGAGTCAGCATCTCTTTGGCAATCCTCATGTCTTCATGCTATTGCTGAATGGACGTTAAGATATAACACTTTACCTTGTTATCTTCATCCATCCACTTCTCAAGTACAGTTCATTGATCAGGGGATGGACAAGCAGATAATACAGGCACTTTCTAATCTAGGACATGGGTGAGTTTTTCAGAGCTAAGAATGATTCTCAGATTTCAGAGCCAATCTTTATAATTGGTGCCAATCAACCTATTGAAATCAAGGATATGGGATAAGAGGTTAGCACTCGATAAGGTTATCTGTAGAGAGAATAATTTTTAGTTAGATATTTATACTTATAAGATTGTTTATTTTAAGAACTTTAAAAATAAACAAAAGCTCTACTATTTTTTTGAATCTCCCATACTCCTCGGATGGAGAAACAAAAATCTATATGCGATCAATTTCAAATGGATACTGCGGTCCCATTAATCTATACACACCTGACCTAATAGTTATTGGTGAATACAGACCCATGAGTGCACAATACTTTGTCCATTACTTTACTAAGTAAAATACAGTAGGCTTAGTCTCTAAGTCTTGTGGGCTTACCTAATAGTTATTGACATATTTCTTAGTTAAGTCAGACTCATCATTCACCAGCGGATGCAAAGCTGTCATTGGGATCCTCACCTAATAGTTATTGGGTCCAACCCCATTTCTATCTCGAGACATCAAATGTCAATAGAGTAATTGTATATTTTCGATACAATCGAATCACTATAACCAGTCGAGAACGATCAATGCTAAGAAGGCACCCGCATCTCTACAATGATGAAATACCTCTAGACTTAATATTTACTGAAGAGATTTAGGTTTAAATATCTTCTAAATTAGCAGATCTGATATCTGACTGATTAAATTTAGATTAGCATATCAACATATCTAACCAGTCTAGTCGGTATGGTTGAACTCGAGTTAACAAGTAGCCTAACATGAAACTGAATCTCCCAAGATGGCCAGATCAGTTTAAGATGCATAGGGATTACTCCGTTGCTTTCTTTAGACACCAATCAAAATTGATTAGATCAAAATTGATCAAATTAGATAACGAAACTAATTAAATAACTGTCATCTAAATACTTACCTTCGACACCAAATTGGTCGATCAAAATCGATTAGGTTAACTTATTGAAATGGGTTCGAACCATTGAGCCAAATTCAATTTTGAGTCAATCAACTCACATCAAAATATGAGTCGATGTGATCAACTATAACTAAACTCGACTTTGAGTCCCTTTGATCTAATCGTAATCATCCATCGATTAGGTTCAATCAACTACTCAAAATCGACAATGGATTCTAGCCTGATCTAAGTAATTAGATTCTAATTGTAGTTTGGTCACTTAGAACTAATTTGTTCAACCCATACCCACATGCAATAATATAATTTCAGATCTAAAAATAATTTTTAGATTATATTTCATTGCATACAATTAGTGACTTATGATTTTGAAACTGTTTAAGATTTAAACCTAATGTCATATATCAAATATATATAGTTTCAGATCTAAATTAAATATGCATCACATATACATCAAATTTCAGATCTAAAACTAAATTTACACATATCAAATATATATATAACTAGATCTAAAATAATAATTAAAATATTTTAAAAATATCTTTTCAAAAATTGATTCACATCAAATTAGGATAATTTTTATAATATAGGGGGTAAATCTTATATCAGGATAATCTTGTATCAGTTTGATATGAACTTTTAATCATTCTAATTGCAGATCTAAACTTAAAATTAAACATATCACATATGTTAATTTTTAGATCTAAAAGACTAATTTAATTATTTTAAAAATAATTTTCAAAATCGATCAATCTTGTACTAGGACAATCTTTGCAATATAGGAGATAAATCCTATACTAGGACAACCTTATATCAGCATAAAATTAATTTTAAATCATTAAAACTTTCAAATCTAATAGAAAAATTAGATCATATGTGTTTTCAAAAATCAATGGCTCTAATACCACTGTTAAAAAATCAGATAGGCAATATGTGTATATTTCAAAATATTTTTAAATGCAATGAAAAATGAATGGGTTAAACCCTTTAACCCCACATGCTTAAGATCAAATCTAATCCTACCTAAGCCCAAGAGAAAAATAAATATATAATCTAAAATTTTAAAATATGTATGAGATCACATCTCGATACCTTAGCATAGGTAGATATTCACCGCTATCAATGATCATGGATTCATGATGCTCGAGCCGTACACGTGTTCAGCCTCTACGGATATCCATTGAGATCAATCTCGAACTGATCTTCTCGTAGTTGATTCTTTCAAGTAGAATCTCAGCCTTAGAATTCAGATCAACTCCTTGATCCAGACTGCAAGATTAACTCCTTGATCTACAGCCTTCTTCTTCTTCTCCTTGTTCTTTACTGTAGATGGACAACATCTCTACTCTTGGCATGTGAAAAGTGGGATGCCCAACCTTTGGGCATAGAAGAGAACAGAGGGAGGAGAGAAGGCATGGAGAAGGGAGAGAGAGAGATTTTTTCTCACAAAAATTTTATTACTTAGAAATCCTAGAGACATTCTTTTTATATAGACACTACTCTGACTCATAATAGGAATCTAATTATCTTAAAAATGTACATTCTTATTTCATAAGAATCTTCTACTTTTTTAATCTGATTTTTTCTCAATAAAATTAGATATAATGATAAATAATCAGCCCCTTAAGGTAGGTACAAGAGGCACCCATGGAATGTAAGTCAGATAGTTGGGGCATCAAGAGTCATTAGGCTTTTGATCAAAAGAGGAGGTGTGGCCCCTCTCTCTCTCTCCTCCATGCCATGCCACATAAAAAGGGCGGGCCCCTCTTGCGATATCTTGAGATTTGGTGCCCCATTTCCTACCAAAATTAAAGGAAGATGCCATCCATTCTTCCTTTTATTCCACACACCACTTAGAGATAATTAGGAGATAATGAAGAGATAATGTTAAGATAATTATGCCAACTAATTAACTTAATCAATTTTTTTTGAGCTCTCAATTAAGATCTCAATTAAAATTTAAATAGATTTAGGTTAGGTTCCAGACTATGGACTTGATCAAATCGAAGTTTTGAGAAGAATTAGGTTTAATCATGTGCTAGCATGGTTCTCATAAACCTAATAGGATTTCAATAAATCCTAACCCAATTAGAACTTCATAAGTTCAATAGTAAATTCGAGATTAAATCCCTTAATGTGTGACCATGTAGGTTCCATTCTATCTAATAGTGAGATATATTGTGATCTCCATCACAATATCATCGAAACTCTTTTCGATGGATTGGAATATTTTCAATTCTATCCTTCAAGGATCATCGATCATCAAGATGATATCCGATAACTCTCACAATCCAATAATGACACCTAGCAGTATGTAGTGGCAATCCAGTAAAATGAAAGTATGAATCTCTAAGTATGATTATCGTATGATTCAGTCCTTCTATGGTGAGTCTCGACTTGATAGAGGTCATAAAAAATTCATCAGATCCCATTGTCAGTCATATGCTAGATTGGCTCGATTCAAATTTATTTGTGAATTTTGTAGAATTTTTTTTTCAGTATTCATACTTACTTTGGTCAAAAAATTTTTAAACTCAATTTCGTAAATCACATAGGACTTCTCCTTTTCTACCAAAGTCGATAGATCTCATCTAGGTGTATTCTGCTCCAAACAGTGAATCTGAACCTACTGAAGCCAACATACACAGTAAAAACTTGAATGGCTAGAGATCAAGAGAACGTGCAGTCAAATTCAATAACTTCGCTGTGAATAGTCAATGACATCATAGGTTAAAAGACCACTCACACCACTGCAGCATCGAGAAGACCACTGAGAGTGAGTAGACATCCATGTAATTCTCATGTTGGTCACGCTCAATATAAATTATTCTCTAACAATCATCCACACCCTGATCCCAGTGTTTCTACACTGCAGACCTAAGACTCATCTACCCATAAAGGAGGTGAACTGTGCATCGATCTCCAGTGGATTGATCATTATCCTCTGTAACGATCTATTCTTCAAGAGTATTTAAAAATTAACTACTAATTAATGTATGTCTTAAATTCTGAATACTTTAAGAATATACAAAAATTATCTTTATTAATTTTTATGATAAATCATGGACACATAAATATGATTGGAATTAAAAAATTCTTTATTGATAATAAAAAGTTACAAATACAAGCTTTAAGCCTTGGAATTACATAATGTGTCAGCCAATAATTGGCTCTAGGGTACAAATCCAATAAAAAAGACTATTGGATATTCATGGCAGCCTTTTACTAGTGCTGAAGTAGGCTATGAAAAGTTGTTCAAACTGCTTGAAGGATCGAATGCTTCCCGACTGGAGCCTAAAATACCAAGTCTGAGAAGTTTTTCAAAGAGTGACTGAGAAGGCAACACAAAAGAGAGCATCAGATGCCCCTTGGAGTAGCATGAGAGCCTTTTAGCTCTCAAGGTGGTCAAGTAGATCGGTGGAGCCATCATATGGCTCTATTTGCGGTATCTTAAACTGGATAGAAGCCGGCTTGTCCAAAATTCATCGAGAGAATAGGGGACGAGTGGTAATGCCAAGGATGCCAATAGAATCCTGATTGTTAAATTGAAGTTGATCGAGTCATCGGTCCAGCTCCCATAGTTTACAATCGTAGTCATCCAACCACTGTTGGGATTCATCAGGATGTTGGGAATATCCTGAGATAAAACCCTTCTTAGAAGAACTTGAAGGTGACTGCAGTCTCTTCTCTTTTTTTGAAATTCATTGAGGGGAAGGAGATCGACAATCCTTCGAATCAGCATGCCGAACATGTCAGAAATTGACACGACATGAGTGCCGAATAGGTTGAAAAGTGGTGCGATGAGAGTATCAAGTTTGTTGATGGGGCAGACAAAGAGGCTGTTGACTATGCCTAGACGGCATGCCTACGATGTCGGTTCCTCTGACCATCACTGCTCCACCATTTATTGCAAACTGTGCATAGCTTCTGTAAGTGTTTTCACCTGCTGTACTAGTGCTATAAATTATTATTGGTCTATCGTGACTACCGGATGTGAAGCACTAGGTTCCATATTGGTTGCTAGAAGTGCTTCACACCGGGATGAACATCATACAAAAATAGTTGAAGCATTTTGTGCTCCCATCTTGGCCATGGCTCTTGTAGCATGAATTTTTTTCTTCCTACTTGGCATGCCAATCTGTTGTTGCAAATCTCTAGCAAGATGTTCGATCGAGAATTGAGATGTTGCACCTGGTTGTTAAATGGCAAAAAACCTACAAAACCAAGTCCGCTTGCTAGAGGTTGTCCGATGAAGGACCCTCTGATGCTAAAGTCAACCGGAGATAGGGAACAACATAAAGGACCAAAATACGAGAGCAGAGTATTTAGTAGTCAAAAAAATCTTACCCCAATCTCCCTACTTACTACTTTATATAAGGTAGAGAATGCGGTTACTATTAGAAAACTGCTGCGGTTTCGTATGTGTAGTTCAAAATTTTTTTTTAATCATAAAGTAACAAAAGTAAATAAATTAAAATATTTTTAATTCAATCACGTATCAGATCTGATCTGAAAATCATAGCAAGGATCTTGACACAAACATGCAACCATGATCTAAAATCTGAAAAAAAAAACAAACATTAGTGAAAATCAAACGGAGATCAAATCTCCATACCTTAGATCCTGTGGATGTCCAAGATTTTGATCGTAGTCGTGCACGTGTCTGACTTCTGCTGGTATTCACATGGAGATGTTTGATCAGAGCATCGAGATCATCGATGTGCTAATACCTTGCAGATCTCATTCCTCATCTTTGGATCTAGATCTCTTCTTCTAGATCTCAAAGAAGGAGATCGTTGTGCGAATTCTTTCGCACAGATCCGATGGGATCTGAATCAGATCACCATGAAGAGAAGATAAATCCTTCTTCTTCTCTTCATCTCTCTCTTTTTTTCTTTTAGATTTGATCACCATCAGATCTGGGCGTTGGATGAAGGGGAGAAGGAAGAAGGAGGCGTTAGGATGAAGTTTTTATGTAAGAAAGAAGACTTATCACAATCTCACGCATGCCACCCTTCTCTTCATAATTTTTGTTGCACCAACCCTTATCCCTCATGCCCTAAAGGAGATAAGATCAAATCTTATCAAAGAGGAAATGTATGGCATGGAAAAAATGGAAGGAAAAAATTTTGCACCAAGAAAGAAAATGCGTGAAATCTTCTCACGCCAATCCTTTAGCGCACGCACACTTTTCCCCTCGCACAAAAATATATCCATGCCTCAATCCAATCTGATTAGAAAGTCTTTTTGATAAGGCATCTATTCAAATCAAATTTAGATAGATGTCCTAAAGAGAGAGAGTCTCAGAAGGATGGGATGCCAACTATTGGCACCCCTCCTCTCTTCACGCACGTAAGGAATTAAGGGTTGCATCTCAACACGTGCCCTCTCCTTCTTGGCATGATATCTGGAGAGAGAGTCTAGGTCTCCCTCCTCTCTTCATGCACGTAAGGAATTAAGGGGCACGTCTCAACACGTGCCCTCTCCTTCTTGGCATGATATCTAGAGGGAGAGTCCTAGGAGACCTAGACTCTCCGAATCATAGTTCATCTGATTCAAATTGGGTCTCAATCGGGTTCAAATCGAGTCTGATTCGAGTCAAATTCGAAAAAGCTGTCAAACCTGATCCAATCAAACTTGAAATCTAAATCTGATTTAGATAATTGAATCTAATTAATATTAAATTAAATTAAATATAATTTAAATTAATTAAAATTTAATTTATAATTTAATTAGCTTCAAAAATTATAATATTTATAATTAAATTTTTGTGCTAACAATTAGCAACTGCTAAAACTGTAATGATTACAAATTAGCAGTTTTTAAAATTCAAACTATCAATTTGATTGATAATTCGAATATAATCTAAGTCATTGATCAGATCATGCTCATTTTGTGTGTGATCTCTCAGATTCTATTCTATCTGATAGTGAGATATACCGTGATCTTCATCACAGTATCATCGAAATTCTTTTTGATAGACTGAAATGATTCCAACTCACCTCAACAAAGATCATTGATCCAAAAATAATCTTAGTGAGTTCTCACAATCCACCAGTGATGTCTAACAATATGTAGTGGCAACTCAGTAGAATAAAAAAATATGAACTCTTAAGTACAGTTATCATGTGATACAATCCTTCTATCATGAGTCCCGACTTGACGGAGGTTATGGAGAACTTGTCAAACCTCATCGTCAGTCATATGTTAGATTGGCTTGACTCAAGTTCATTTGTTAATCCCATGGAAACTCTTTTTCAGTATTTATATTTACTCTGGTCAGAGATTTTCTGAACTCAGTCTTACTAATCGCATAGAATTTTTTCTTTTTTACCAAGATCGATAGATTCCATCTAGGTGCATCCTACTCCAAACAGCGAATCTAAACCTATAATAGCCAACATACACAGTAAGGATCCGAATAGCTAGAGATTAAGAAAATGTACAGTCAAACTAAATAGCCTCGCTGCGAATAGCCAACATACCACAGGTCAAAAGATCAATCACACTACTGTAGCATCGAGAAAACTACTAATGAGTGAGTAGATATCCAAGTGATTTTTCGTATTGGTCACACTCAGTGTAAGTTATTCTCTAACAACCACATATACTCTCACCCTAGTGTCTCTACACTGCAGACTCGAGACTCATTTGCCTTAAAGGAAGGTGATCCGTACACTGATCTTGAATGGATTGATCACTGTTCTTTGTGACGATCCTTCGATCGGGAGTATTTAGAAATTAACCACTAATGATGTATGTCTCTAATTCTCAACACCTTGAGAATATATAAAATCATCTTTATTAATTTTTAAGACAAATCATGGACACATAAGACATGATTGGTTATAAAGACTGCCCATCAAATATAAAATATGCCCTAAAAAAAAGTACATATCAGTCAAGATTGGCTTCTAGGGCACACATCTAACAAACAACCATTTGCACTAAAGCTAATCTGCCATATATCAGAGCCCCATCTTCTAAACACAGGCTTCGATGTTTAGCTGGTTAAGTGACACGGGTCTACCATATTCTATGTGAAGTTTAGTCTCTGTACCTCCATGTATTTCTACTTAAGATAATTGCGTATATCTCTATTCTATGTGCATAGACTTCTGGTGAGACCTTGGCTTCTTAGTAAGGGCTATGGATCATTATCTTTGCAATATAATATCAAAGCATCCAATGGTATGATATCTAGTTCCGCAACTATCATAAGAACTAGAATGCATCCTGCACATCTACAGTATATTCAGCTTTCATTGGTCGATTGCCTGGAACCCTTCCAACATATCAAACTAACATAACCCAAGAATACATGCTGATGTAGACATTCTACCATCAGCATCAGTGTATTCTCCTACTCTTAGCTCTAATCCTTCTTCAAAGATGAAGAATAATCCCTTAGTGCTTCTCAAGTACTTAGAGATATTTTTTACAGCAATCCAATGCTCCTAGCCTGGATTCGACTAATATCTGCTCGTGACTTTCATAGCAAAATATGCCAAGTCGACTACATAGCTTGGCACACACCTATGCCTATTAGGATAATGGATCCCTCTTGAAGGTTTCAATGCTAAATCCTTTCAGCACCTCTTCTATGTACTTGTCTGTCAAAACTAAACATCCTTTTAAAATCTATCTCTATAGACCTTTTATTTTCAGAATGTTTGATCTAGGTGTGTTTGAAAAGAAAAATTTTATATGTAACCACATCATAACCGATGTCAATATAGGACCCTCCCACTGACCTTCATGTAACAACATGATTCCTCATATCACATCATTGTAGGATTTTTAAGATCATCCCTATGTTCCCAATTTTTCTCGAGAAATACTTTCTTCGAATCCTTTGTAAGAATACCAAGTATCTTTCTAAAGGATGGAGATCCTATTAGATCTACGAGGTAGAGGAGGTACTACATATACTGGCTCATTTTAAATAGGTTGTACAGGTCCTGTGACTTGTTGTTCTTCAGAGATTTCTCTTTGAGTTCATACTCCCACTGCTTCTAAAAAAATAGTATGATTGCTCACAATCATATTGTGAACCACTGAGAAGAGAGTGATATCCCAAGCATTTTTTAGGATACCCCATAAATGAGCTCTCACAGACCTATCCTCTAACTTGTCCACCATATCATATCTCATATGGTGTGGTGAACCAACTTTAGAGAAAATTTAATTTAAATTTTAAAAATTAAATCTTATTTCTAAAAAATAATAGTAAAATTAGTGATGTTCATGATAGATCGGACTATATCTCATATAGTACCATTGTTCCTCACAGATACACTGTAGAGCTGAGGTATATAAGGAGAATTCCATTATGAAATTATGTCATTCTCTTTAGATAATTGATAAATCTTTTATTTGATATTACATCCTCGATCTGATTGAAGTACCTTTAAAAATTTTTTGATTTATCATTTTTACTTCACATCTAAATTTTTTGAACCTTTCAAAGTCTTTCAAATTGGTATCTCACATACATACCGATACCATGACAGTTCATCAGTAAAGATGATGAAGTAGTGATTACCTTCTAGTTTGGCTCATCAAATGGGCCATGCACATTGTATGTGTACTAGAATAAGTATCTCAGTGATCCTATCTCTTTGACCCACAAAGAGCTTGGTCATTAATCTTTAAAGAGATGATTCACAGACTAGATATGACTTAACAGTCAATAAGCCCAAAAAACTTATTTTTTTTCAGTCGGCAAATTATTTCTTTTCATACATGACTTAGTCAAAAGAATCATCTGTATACTTCAGATTATTTGGTTCTGGATCTCTCAGACCCAATGATATTTACTATTTGCTCAAGTAATTTCACAAATGCATCACTATGTAAATGATAAAGAATTAAATCCAAACGATAATCACCGAAGTTAGGTGCCCACAGTCTAATACAACTTTTGCACCATTGCTGACTCAAAAGAGTCACTTCACCTTCTCTCAGTCTTCTTCTTTCTTTAGACTTTATAATAAAGTATGTAATATACACTAGAGTCTAATGAAAAAGAAAAAATTATAAGATCAATTTTGAGCAATTCGACATACCTTCTAAAAGCGTATCAATATTTTTTTAAGTTATCCAGATATGTTCCTCTGAACTTTTCAAGGTCGCTTAGTTACCAGCATATTGACCAATTCAATTAAAGTGCTATAATTTTATTCATATATAGTTTCATAAACTATCTGTATGAATTAGAGATTACAGGATCAAATCCATTAGCAATTTCATATGCATGGTCATGTCGAGCCTTTCAAGCTCTTCAATATCCTTAATCATCGATCATGGACAAACTGCCCATCACGTATCTCATACACTGTGCGACTCTGATCATCTCACAACTATTACAGATGATTCAGCATGTCATTGATAGTCTATATGTTCTTATGCATATTTTGGATTTCATTAACTATGAAGTCTAATTTATAGCACTTAACCTAATTGTCAATGTCCAACCATTTATCAAGCATAGCTCATTGACTATGGATTGGATAAGATGATGACATTGGGTTAACCTAGTCTAGAATCATAGTTTAATTACTAAAAGCTAAGAACTATTCTTAGATTTTTAAGCCAGAATATGTACTTAATTTCAGATAAGTGGTTGATATCTAGGATTCGAGCTAGAAGGTTGGAAGCTGAAGAATTGATCATAGAGAGTAAAAATTTAATTAGATGATTATATTTGTAATAGTTTATTCTAGAAACTTTAAAAACAAATAAAAAGCTCTCACTAATTTTTTTAATCTCTCACACTCCTCGGGTAGAGAAACAAAAATTTTAACACGATAAATGATTCTAGTGGGTGCTGCGGTCCTATCGATGTACGATACCTCACCTAACAGTCATTAGTGACATGTATACTAATACGTGGATAACTCTTTATCTAGATATTTCTCCAAGCATATTGCAGCTGTTTGATCTCTAAGTCTTTTGACCTCACCAAATAATTATTGGCACATTTCTTAGTTAAGTCTGACCCACCGTTCACCAGTGAGTGCAAAGCTGTCATTGGATCTCTCACCTAACAGTTATTGGATCCAACCCCATCTTTACCCTAGGGCATCTAATGCTACTAAAGTGGTTGTGCCTTTTCGATGCAACCAAATCACTGTAATCAACTGAGAATGATCCACGTCGAAAAAGGGACCCACATCTTTACAATGGTGGAAGACCAATAGACTTAATATTTAGTGAGAAAATTTGGGTTCATGTCTCTTCTAATTAGTCACATACATCTGATGTAATGATTAATTTAGTTTGGGTTAGCATATTTCATGTCTGACCAACTTAATCGGCATGGGTGAACTCGGATCAATAAGTAACCTAATACAAAACATAATCTCTCAAGATGACCAAATAAGTGAAGATGAGTGGGGGTCTCCCGTTGCTTTCTCTAGATACTAATGAATTGACCAGATCAGACAATGGAACCAATTAAATAACTACTATCTAATACTTGCCTTAGAAACCAAATTGGTTGATTAGAATTAATTAGGTTAACCTATAGACCCAGACTCGAACTGTTGAGCCAAATTCGATCTTGACTTAATCAATTCACATCACATGTGAATCAATTTGATCAACTACAACTAAATTCAATTTTTAAGCCTCTTTGACCTAATCCCAACCAACTCTTGATTAGGTTTGATCAACTGCTCAAAATCGAAAAAAGATTCTAATCTGATCTAATCAATGACCCTAGTGTAGTTTAGTCTCTAAACCTAATTTGTTCAACCCATACCCAAAGCCCATATTTTATGCATTGAAATTTAGATCTTAAATTTATAATTTTAATTTTTTTTAATTTTAAAGCTTAATTTTTAATTAAGTACATTATGTACATGGGTTTAAGTTTAGATGTTGAAATAATTTTTAATCTAAATTATTTTATTATATCTCATACAATAAATTTGTCTACAGAATCGAGTCGATTCATCTTGATACACGAATCAACTTATTACAGTGAGTCGGTACACATTGAGATAAACAGAAATCTATAAACCTAGCCTGCATATTTGAGTCAGCTCATCAGCAAATAAGCTGACCTACCAGGATCTCGAGTCGATTCCAACAAAAATAAGTTAACTCACCTCAACAACTTGAGTTGACCCAATTGAAAATTAAATCAACTCCACAGGTATACCAGTCATAGTTTCATGGTTTCATGCAAACAGAGCCTAGGATTTTGGATCTAGAGTTTTGCAAAAATTAGGTTTTAGATCGTGTGTCAAACAATATATCAAATATAATATTTTAACGATCTAAAATATATAAAAATATATACATAATTTGATTTAAATCTAAAACATATATCATATACAAATTTTCTGTTCACTGTTCATTTTTATGAGAAACATCACAGTCGGTATCCCTATACGTCATAAGAGAGAACCCACCGAATGGACAAGAGAGGGACTTTAATCCCTTCATCATCTTATGATCGAATAGCCATGATGACTATTCCAATTTGATTACTAAGCTATTAAGAATTTAATCTAACATATCATATATGTAATCAATTAAAAATCAGATCTAATTATCTTTCACATGTCAAACATATGAACAATAACATCAAATCTATGTATGTAATATAAAATTTCAGCAATCATACTAGATCCAAATTAAATCCAAATTAATATTTTCAGATATAAAATTAATTTTAAATATGAATAATTCATGATTTATTTCAGATCTAAAATGATTTCAGATCTAAAATAAATCTATAATTATATTACAGTACGTAGAAAAATCAGATCTAATCTTAATCATTGTTCTATATCATTCTAGAACAACCATTCAGCATAATAGAGTTATGCCAAGGCAACTTTATTTCAGAATGAGTAGATCATCAAACTAACCTTCAGATCTAATTTTTATAAATCAGATTTCAGATCTGAAGAGTTTTCATGTTCATATCAGAATCTATGCTCTGATACCACTGTTAGAAAACCACTACGATTTCGTATGTATAGTTCAAAATTTTTTTCTAATCATGAAGTAGTGGAAGTAAATAAATTATAATATTTTTAATTCAATCACGTATCAAATCTGATCTAAAAATCATAGCAAGAATCTTGACATGAACATGTAATCATGATCTAAAATCTAAAAAAGAAAACAAACGTTAATGAAAATCAAATGGAGATCAAATCTTCATATCTTGGATCCTATAGATGTCCGAAGTTTTGATCATAGCCGCGCACACGTCCGACCTCTGCTGGTATCCACATGGAGATATCTGATCAGAACATCAAGATCACTGATGTGTTAGTACCTTGTAGATATCGCTCCTTATCTTTGGATCTAGATCTCTTCTTTCAGATCTCAAAGAAAAGAGATCATTGCGCAAATATTTTTTCGCTAATCCGATGGAATCTGAACTAGATCATCATGAAGAGAAGATGAATCCTACTTCTTCTCTTCTTCTCTCTCTTTTTTCTCTTAAATCTAATCACCATCAGATCTGGATGTTGGATGAAGGGGAGAAGGAAGAAGGAGATATTGGGATAAAGTTTTTATGTAAGAAAGAAGACTTATCACAATCTCACGCACGCCACCCTTCTCTTCATAATTTTTGTCACACCAACCCTTATCCCTCATGCCCCAAAGGAGATAAGATCAAATCTTATCAAATAGGGAATGTGTGGCATGGAAAAAATAGAAGAAAAAAATTTTGCACCAAAAAAGAAAACGCGTGAAATCTTCTCACGCCAATCCTTTAGCGCACGCACACTTTTCTCCAAAAAATTTTATCGCACAAAAATATATCCATGCCTCAATCCAATCTGATTAGAAAGTCCTCTTGATAAGGCATCTATTCAAATCAAATTTAGATAGATGTCCTAAAGAGAGAGAGTCTCAGAAGGATGGGGTGCCAACTATTGGCGCCCCTTCTTTTTCCACGCACGTGAGGAATTAAGGGGCGCGTCTCAACACGTACTCTCTTTTTCTTGGCATGATATCTGGAGAGAGAGTCTCAAGAGACCTAGACTCTCCGAATCATGATTCATCTGGTTCAGATTGGGTCTCAATCGGATTCAAATCGAATTCGAAAAGACTGACAAGCCTGATCTAATCAAGCTTGAAATCCAAATCTAATTTGGATAATTGAATCCGATTAACATTGAATTAAATTAAATCTAATTAAATTAAATCTGATTTAAATTAATTAAGACTTAATTTATAATTTAATCAATCTCAAAAATTATAATATTTATAATTAAGTTTCTGTGCTAATAATTAGCAACTGTCAAAACTGTAACGATTACAAATTAGTAGTTTTTAAAATTCAAACTATCAATCCGATTGATAATTCAAATATGATCTAAGCCATTGATCAGGTCATGCTCCTTTTGAATGTGATTCCTCAGATTTTATTCTGTCTAGTAGTGAGACATATTGTGATCTCCATCATAGTATCATCGAAACTCTTTTCGATGGGCTGAAATTATTCCAACTCACCTCAACAAAGATTGTTGATCCGAAAATGATCTTAGTGAGTTCTCACGATCTACCAGTGACATTTAGCAACATATAGTAGCAACCCAGCAGAACAAAAAAATATGAATCCCTAGGTGCAGTTATCGTGTGATACAATCTCTTTATCGTGAATTCTGACTTGACGGAGGTTATGGAGAACTTATCAAACTCCATCGTCAGTCATATGCTAGATTGGCTTGACTCGAGTTTATTTGTGAATCCCGTGGAAACTCTTTTTCAGTATTCATACTTACTCTGATCAGAGATTTTCTGAACTTAGTCTTACGAATCGTACAGGATTTCTCTTTTCTACCAAGGTCGATAGATTCCATCTAGGTGCATCCTACTTCAAATAGCAAACCTGAACTTACAATAGCCAACATACACAATAAGGATCTCAATGGCTAGGGATCAAGAGAATGTGCAGTCAAACTAAGTAGTCTCGCTGCGAATAGCCAACACACCACAGGTCAAAATATTAGTCACACCACTGCAGCATCGAGAAAACCACTGATGAGTGAGTAGACATCCAAGTAGTTTCTCGTATTAGTCATGCTTAGTGCAAGCTGTTCTTTAACAACCACCTACACTTTCACCCCAGTGTCTCTACACCACATACTTGAGACTCATCTTTCCTAAAGGGAAGTGATCCGTGCATCAATCTTGAATGAATTGATCACTGTCCTCCCTGACAATCTTTCGATTGAAAATATTTAGAAATTAACCATTAATGATGTATGTATCAAATTCTTAACACCTTGAGAATATACAAAATCATCTTTATTAATTTCTAAGACAAATTATGGACACATAAGAAATGATTGGTTATAAAGACTACCCATCAAATATAAAACATGCCCTAGAGAAAAGTATGTATCGGCCAAGATTGACTTTTAGGACACACATTTAACAGTTATCACGTAATTTCTGCCTCTTAAAATCTGAAATGTGAAAGTTATTGCCTTTAGTGGACGGTTACTTTATTAACAACCATTAAAATCAAATAAGAGATGATTAGTAGGTAGTTATTATGCCCCATAATCTCATGAATGTGGATAAGCAATATCCACGTTGAGTAACGCTCGGCCCCTTTTTTCTCAAAATTGAGATAGTCGGTAAGAAACCAAAAAAGTTGTTAATCAAATATTAATAGTCCCTTGTCGAACTTAGTCAGTACAAATCTGACTTAGTCTTAGCCGATCATTATCGATTGAATTCTGAATTCGATCGTCCGTCGATATGAAAGTCGGCATGATCCTCTTAATCAGTTGCTCACTTAATCAGTTAAGGGACAAGGATTTACCCCAACAATGATCATGAAATTTAATTATTTGACTTATAATCATATTTTCAAAATTTATATTCATCTAATATATATATATATATATATATATATATATATAGGGTGCGTATTAAGTGAGAGGAATGGCTTAATGTGAGAGATGAGAGGACATAATAATAACTCTTGGATCCACATCAATGATTCAGATAATCATTGCGAGCGCTGTATTAAAAAAACTAAAAAAATGAAAGAATGGATAAACTTTAGAGGTATTTTGACAGTTTGAATAACTAAGTTCTTATCAGAACCATTGATGTGGATCCAAAGATTATTATTATATCTTTTCATCTCTTACATTAAACTATCCTTCTCAATTGATATACTTTATTTATATATGTTGGTGCAAAAATCCGCTTGCGCCGGAGAAGCTGGAGTCGAGGAAGTCGCGGTCGCTGTCGGGACCTGCAAAGGAAGTCTAAACCGGAGGTGGGGTTGCTCCGACAAGACCATCCGACGCTCAAGTCAATTCTCTGCCTCAACAAGAATGGAGTGCTCGAACGAAGAATTTAGTAGAATTTTTAGATGAAAGATGAGAGCTTATTGAATAACGTATCTGGAGCCCCCTTTTATAGGCGGAGGGGGCAGTAGCCTGATAGCGACATCTGTAACCATCTGGCAGTGGGCTGCCCAGGGTCAGACGGAGTTTGCTGCGAAGAGTAGTGGAGTGGACCCGTGGCTATCACCGGGGTGTGCCACGTGGAGTCTGCCGCGGGGAGTGGAGCGGCGTCTGTTGTCGCGACTTGCCAGCAGATGGGAGAATCGTGCGGTATCCGTCGCAGGAAGTGGAGCAGGATCGTGGTCGTTATTGTGGCCTGTCAAGGAGTGATGGAGCTGCGCAGAATCTGCCGCAGGAAGTGGAGCAGGATCGTGGCCGTTATTGTGGCCTGCCTGGGAGTGCAGATCCGTCGGCTGGAGTTCGGCAGCGGTCGGAGCTGATGACGGAGTCTGGCTCCCGTAGGAGTCCGGGCGGAGTCCTCCTTGCGGTTGGAGTCGTGGACGGAGCCTGGCTCCCGTGGGAGTCCGGGCGGAGTCCTCTCAGAGTTGAAGTCGCGGGCGGAGCCCGGCTCCCGTAGGAGTCCGGGCGGAGTCCCCTGCAATCAAAATCAGGTGCGAAGTCTGGCTCCCGTAGGAGTCCGGGCGGAGTCTACTTGCGGTTGAAGTTGTCGGCGGAGTCCGGCTCCCGTAGGAGTCCGGATGAAGTCTGTCTGCAGCTGTTGGAGTCGAGGACGAAGCCCGACTCCCGTAGGAGTCCGGTGGAGTCTTCCTGCAATTAAAGTCAAAGGCGAAGTCCAGCTCCCGTAGGAGTCCGAACAAGGCTTACCAGCAGTTGATGTTGAGGACGGAGCCCGGCTCCCGTAGGAGTTCGGACGGAGTCTTCCTGCAATTAAAGTCAGATGCGGAGTCCGGCTCCCGTAGGAGCCCGGACGGATCTTACCGGCGGTTGACATTGGCGATGAAGCCCGGCTCCCGTAGGAGTCTGGGCGGAGTCCTCCTTGAGGTTGGAGTCGTGGGCGGAGCCCGGCTCCCGTAGGAGTCCGATCGGAGTCCTCCTGGAGTTGACGTTGTGATCGGAGCCCGGTTCCCGTAGGAGTCCGGGCGGAGTCCTCCTACAATTAAAGTCAGGTGCGGAGTCCAGCTTCCGTAGGAGCCCGGATGGATCTTACCGACGGTTGACGTTGGCGATGAAGCCCGGCTCCCGTAGGAGTCCAGGAGGAGTCCCCCTTGAGGTTGGAGTCGTGGGCGGAGCCCAGCTCCCATAGGAGTCCGATCGGAGTCCTCTTGGAGTTGACGTTACGATCGGAGCCCGGTTCCCATAGGAGTTCGGGCGGAGTCCTCCTGCAATTAAAGTCAGGTGTGGAGTCTGGCTCCCGTAGGAGCCCGGACGATCTTACCGGCGGTTGACGTTGGTGACGAAGCCCGGCTCCCGTAGGAGTCCGGGCGGAGTCCCCCTTGAGGTTGGAGTCGTGGGCGGAGCCCGGCTCCCGTAGGAGTCCGGTCGGAGTCCTCCTGGAGTTGACGTTGCGATCGGAGCCCGATTCCCGTAGGAGTCCGGGCGGAGTCCTCCTGCAATTAAAGTCAGATGCGGAGTCCGGCTCCCGTAGGAGCCCGGACGGATCTTACCGACGGTTGACGTTGGCGACGAAGCCCGGCTCCCGTAGGAGTCCGGGCGGAGTCCCCCTTGAGGTTGGAGTCGTGGGCGGAGCCCGACTCCCGTAGGAGTCCGATTGGAGTCCTCCTGGAGTTGACGTTGCGATCGGAGCCCGGTTCCCGTAGGAGTCCGGGCGGAGTCCTCCTGCAATTAAAGTCAAGTGCGAAGTCCTGCTCCTGTAGGAGCCCGAACGGATCTTACCGACGGTTGACGTTGGCGACGAAGCCCAGCTCCCGTAGGAGTCTGGTCGGAGTCCTCCTGGAGTTGATTCTGCTGAGGACTTCGGCTGTGGGTATTTTATACCCAACACCAGTCCCCCTACTTCCGAGTTTGAATTTCGAACGAAGAAAGTACAGAGAGATGGGCACAGCCGAAACCATCCCCTCGGATCCTGCGCACTGCCGCCCCCAGATATTTTGGCATTAAATGTGCGCGTGCTGGAGTCTTTTCGGATCGGGGCGATACGAAGGGATCCTTCGAAATTCTCGCCGGTACACTGGCTCAGGTACGGTGCCATAATGGCCCTGCTGATCCATCAGCCGCTTTTAGCCGCTCGCCGGGGGGAGTGGGACACGTGCCGGGTGTGGACTGGCTTGGGGAGATTCGTGATCATTATGGCGCTGGACCCCAGGGTCTATTTAAACCCATCCTCTCACCTTTAGGTGCCCTATTCCATTCCAGAGTTTCTATCAGTGTCTGCCTTCTCTTCGAGAGCCCTATTTCAGTGGGCATCTTCTCGAGCCGTAGGTGTCTTCCAAATCGTCCCTGTCTTCATCCCTCTGGTCCCTCAGAGCGATATAGGTTAGTTCCAGCACCTTCAACCTTCTTCCCACCGCCTAGGGACTTCTTCTCTGTCATTATTTTTTGCATCCCTCCGAGTTAGTTTCCTGTGGCCTCTCGTCCCCCATCCTGTCCGTCTTCTTAGGGACCTTTAGAGCCCTCCTTCGAAACTACCCGAAATATCGTCCGGCTCTTCCGCTCCCTGCAGTTCCGGGAGCTCTTCCACCTCAAACCCCCAGGTCCCCTGCTCTGTAGACGAACCTGCGTCTGGGGCTGGGCTCCGCCCGATTTTTGCACCGGACGCCATTCCATGTTCCCTGACCTCGGAGGAACTCCTTCTGATAAGGGTTCAGTATGGAGTTTTTCCAGAGTACGACCTGGAGCTGCCTGACCCTTCTGACCGAGCTAGCACTCCCCCGTCTGGTCATTTTTGTCTGTACCAGAAAGCGTTCCGTGCCGGACTCCGGCTTCCGCTTCCTTCCTTTGTTGTTGCCCTCTTTCGCTTCTTAGACATCTCCTTAGCTTCCGTGGCCCCGAACTCTTTTAGGTTTTTGATAGGATTTCTCTCCCTTTGCCACGTAGTCGAGGTCCAACCGTCCCTCTCCCTGTTAGGCACTTCTATACTTTCAAGCGCCATCCTTCGGCGAAAGACTGGTGGTACTTCTCCCCCCAGTTCGGCAAGAAGGGGTTGCTGAAAGGTGCCCCTTCTTCAATCCACAATTGGAAGGAGAAATATCTCTTCGTCCACTGCCCGACCTTGAGACTGGACCTGCCCCCTTGGGGCTCTCTGAGGGATTCTGTCCGTCGGGCCCCCAGCCTGGGGGAGGATGACCTCCAGGCTGCCCGGAAGCTTCTAGCTTACTCCGCTCCTTCCCTTCCCAATCTTCTGAGGGAGCAATTTCTTTTCAACATCGGCCTGAGTCCCCAGGATCCAGCGAGTATTCATCTTTTACCTTATCTTCTCTTTTCATGCCTTTCTCCTTTTCCTTTCTCTTTTTACCTCTTCTTCCTTCTCTCTCTTTTTCCCCTCTGTTTCTTTCTTTCTTTCTTCCCCTTTCTTCTCTTTTTTTTTTTTTTTTGACTCTTGATTGATTGGTTTGCTTCTTTTTCTTCTTTTCTTTTCCCTCTCTCTTTTTCTCTTTTTCTCTTTTTTTTTTTTTTTAGGAATGGACGTCGAAGCAGCGCGGATGCTTGCCAGGGGCCTTAGGGCCCACAAGAGAAAGGGTGCTGCGACCTCCGGATCGGCGAAGAGGGCCAGGGCGGAGGAGTCGAGCTTAGCTGCACCCGTCCAGGTGGCCCCGGCCATCGACATTCCCTCGGATGCCGAGCCAATGGCTCCCCGGGCCTCCTCTAGGAGTCCGCCGACTGGGGCCCCCATTTCGGGGGTCCGCTCCACGGAGGCGCCCATAGCCGAGAGGAAAAGAAGGAAATCGGTGGCCCGCAGGGCGAGTAGCTGCCGAACTGCTGCGGACGAGTCCCTCTACTCCGAAGAGGGGTCGGAGAATCCCTTCAATGATAGGGGCTTGATCAGGCGGTTGATTGACGGTTGCATTCTGCCTGACATCGTTGAGAGGATCGACCGCGCCGATCCTGAGCAGCGGGCCTGGGACTCTTTGGGGTCCTTCCTCGAGGTAAGCGAATCTTCATTTACATGGCTATTCGGCCTTTGTTCTAATTCCCTAGCCACCCTTGCAGATTGGGCACCAGCTCCTCGCCTATATCGAGGCGGTGAACCGTGCGAGGAGGGACATCCTCCAGGTGGAGGAACACTGTCAGGCCGAGGTTGCTCGCCTCCAAGCAAAGACGGCCGAAATAGTCGCCCTCCAGGAGGCCCTGGAAAGAGAGAAACGAGCCCAGGAGGAGGAGAGGCAGACCTTGGAGGAATCGGCGAGAAAGGCAGAGGCCGAGGTCGCCAACTTGGCCGAGCAAATTTCGGTCCTGGTCTCGGAGGCCAGAGTCCTTGCGGTAGAGGAATTCAAGGCCTCCGCGGAGATGAGGGACCTGAAGGTCCAATTTGGCCAGGAAGCATTCATAAGGGGGTTCGAGCTCTGCCAAGAGAAGGTGGCCAGAAAATTTTCAGAGCTCGACCTCAACTTCCTAGGCGAGGAGTCTGAAGACGAGACCGATCCCTCGCCAGCCGCCACTGCTGTCGCAGCCCCCTTGTCGGGGACGCTGAGTTCTCCAGCCCCCGCCCCCGAGGTCTGAGACCTCCGATCTTGTACCTTTATTTCATCATAATTTTTCTTTTCTGTTTGTCTTCAAAAATCATCCAATCAATAAAGTTGAATTTCTTGTTGCGGACGGCTTCTCCTCCCCCCCTCCTTCTCTCTGTTCTTCTTCCTGCAATGAGTCGTACTTTGACGCTTTTGCCTTCCGATGGCAGTGTCTTGCAGAAGCACTCCCCCTGCCCATGGGGATCTCGCTGAAATCGACGATCCAGCGGCTGAAGAAGGAAGTTCTTCACCTGACAAAGAAGTCAAAGAAGATGGAAGGCGAGCTCCGCAGATTGAGAGAAGGTCATTCTGAAGCCACCGCTGAGGCCACCCACTTTCAGAATCTCCACGTGAAGGGGATCATGGAGTATAGCCGGAGGAAGGTGGACTTCGCGAAGGAACTCGAGGAATGCAAGAAGAGCGCCAACGATCGAATTTGGGCCCAGGCCGCCAGGATCAGCGCCCTCAAGGTGGAACTGTCAGCTGCGAAGGGGAAGATCGACCAGCTGGAAGGAAATTCATCCCGACTTTTGGCCTGGGTCGATGGTGACCAGGAGTGGTCGAAGAAAGTCTCCGACCTTCAGCAGCAGCTTCAGGACGCCAAGGTGAGCCACGATGTGCATCGGGCTAGCTGGCGCAGGCAGGTGGAAGAATATAAAGGGAGATTCAGGGCGGCGGCCGATGAAGTCGTCCGTCTCCAGAGGCAGCTGGCTAGCAGGGCACAGCTTACTTCCGCCCGAGATTCTGATGAGCTCCAAGCCCTAAGAGGCACCGTTGAGGGGATTTCTGTCTCCCTCGGGAAAAAGACAGCCGAGCTGCAACAACTGAAGATCCAACTGGCATACAAGCAGCGGGCCGTCGCGGACGCGGAGGCGGAATCCGAGGTCTTGAGGAAGAGGCGTCGAGAGACGGAGGCCGAGAGCCAGCGACTTCGTCGGGCGCTCCAGGATGCATTGCAGAAAAGGGAAGAGCTAGAAGAAGAAATTGAGAATCTAAGGCAGTCCTGGTTAAGGGATGGAGTAGATAATTCTAGGTCGGAGGGAGTAGGGCCTCCTTAGAGCTCTTTTCGTCTTTCTATCTTTTCATGTATTTACTTCCCTTTTTGTCGTTTTGCCTTTCTTTCCTTGGCCTTCCGGGTTTTGTAGCGTGTATATCGGAAATGGAATGAAAAGGATGTTTTGTGTTACCTCGTCCGTGCGTTGCACTAAATTATCGTCCGCCGATCTTTTCTTGTCGTTTGACCTGTCTAATGTAGACGTCATTGGGGGGCGTCCGGTCGTCGATGCGTTAGCTCGCCTTTCTCGTCGTACATGACCGCAAGCCCGAGCTTGGCCGTCCGGGCTCCACATTACTTCGGAGATGTCATTGTCTTCCTAACTGGTGTCGAAAGTCTTTTTAGAGGCCGGGGTGTTCGGTAGGAACTCCCCGTTTCAGTTGGGACGAAGTCCTTTAGGTCTTTTGGTGTGGTTCATCCTTCATCTGTTCCCGTCGTAGTTCGTCATCCTTCCTTTTTAATTTTCCTCCTCTTCTCAGAGTGAGGGCCCTCCCCCCGCTTTTCGCGGGGTTGCATAGAAGCGAGGAGGTGCCGCTGAGGAGCTTTTTCCTTTCATCTGATCTTGTTGGGCGACCGGGTTTCGCCACCATCAGCCCTTGCTGCAGAAGTCGCGGGTGGAGCCCGGCTCCCGTAGGAGTCCGGGTGGGGTCTTCCTTGGCGTCGTGTACGGAGCCCGGCTCCCGTAGGAGTCCGGGTGGAGTCTTCCTTGACGTCGTGGACGGAGCCCGGCTCCTGTAGGAGTCCGGGTGGAGTCTTCCTTGGCATCGTGGACGAAGCCCGGCTCCCGTAGGAGTCTGGGTGGAGTCTTCCTTGGCATCGTGGACGGAGCCCGGCTCCCGTAGGAGTCCGGATGGAGTCTTCCTCGGCGTCGTGGACGGAGCCCGGCTCCCGTAGGAGTCCGAGTGGAGTCTTCCTCGGCATCGTGGACGGAGCCCGGCTCCCGTAGGAGTCCGGGCCTTCCATTTTGCTCGAGCCAGGGCGAGGTTCTCCTCCCGTTCCCAGCTTGGCTGTGGGGGCGCGTTAGGGTGCTGTAAGGCCTCTCCCCCCATCCGGTCTAAAAGAACCGGGTCTTTGACTTTGCTCATGTCAGGACGAGGTTCTCCTCCTGTTCCTGACATGGCTGTGGGGGCACATTAGGGCACTGTAAGGTCTCTCCCCCCATCCGATCTAAAAGAATCGGGCCTTTGACTTTGCTCATGTCAAGACGAGGTTCTCCTCCTGTTCCTGACATGGCTGTGGGGGCACATTAGGGCGCTGTAAGGCCTCTCCCCCCATCCGGTCTAAAAGAACTGGGCCTTCGACTTTGCTCATGTCAGGACGAGGTTCTCCTCCTGTTCCTGACATGGCTGTGGGGGCACATTAGGGCGTTGTAAGGCCTCTCCCCCCATCCGGTCTAAAAGAACCGGGCCTTTGACTTTGCTCATGTCAGGACGAGGTTCTCCTCCTGTTCCTGACATGGCTGTGGGGGCACATTAGGGCGCTGTAAGGCCTCTCCCCCCATCCGGTCTAAAAGAACCGGGCCTTCGACTTTGCTCATGTCAGGACAAGGTTCTCCTCCTATTCCTGACATGGCTGTGGGGGCACATTAGGGCGTTGTAAGGCCTCTCCCCCAATCCGATTTTGAGATAGTCGGACTTTCATTTTAGGTATGTTAGGACGGGGTTCTCCCCCGTTCCTAACATAACTTTGTTTCAAGCGTTTGGAGGGGTCATATCCAGTCGTAATAAATCCACGCCAGATGGGAAGAGTACGTCAAGTAGAAAGAAATTTAGATTCAAGGTGAAATCGTAAGTGATACATTTACAGATTTTTTGAGTTCCACGATCGCGGGTGGTCCGCTCCTCCTTGAGGCCCTCCGGTGATGGAGTCGATGGTCCCGATGGGAGGTCGGTCCCCGGGTTGCTCCTCCCTTCTTGGCGGTTCAGGCTGCGGAAGGGCCCTTGGTCGATCTCCTCTACCCTCAGGCCTGCGTCGGATGAACCTGTCGAGTCGACCTCGCCGAATGAGCTCCTCGATCTCATCCCGGAGCTGGATGCATTCCTCTGTGTCATGACCGTGGTCGCGGTGGTAGAGGCAGAACTTGTTGGGGTTGTGCTTTCCGGGGTGTGTGCGCATCCTCTCCGGCCTAGGGAGCTGCTCTCTGACCTCCATCAATACTTGGGCCTTCGAGGCGTTGAGGGGGGCGTAGTTGCGGAATCTCCCTGGTGGGGAACCCCGCCGAACCCCGCGATTCGGGCTTCTCTGCCTGCACGCCCGGGGTGGAGTACGGGCGCGCTTATGCCCAGGAGGGGATCGAGAATGCAGCTGGGCTTCCTTTGGCCTTTTTTCAATTGTGGGCTTACTCGAGTCTCCCACTTGCCGCTCCCTCGCCGTCTCTTCATCCTTCATTTTGAAGGCTTCTTCCGCTCGGACGTATCCTTCGGCCCGGGCCAGCAAATCAGCAAAGTTCCTGGGATACTTCTTCTCCAGGAAGAACAAAAGATCATTCTTCTGAAGGCCACCCTTCAGGGCGGCCATTGCGACTGATTGGTCCAAGTTCTGGACCTCCAGCGCCGCGATGTTGAAGCGGTTGATGTAGGCCCGAATGGACTCCCCTTCCCTTTGCTTGATGTTGATGAGGGACTCCGAACCCTTTCGGGGGTGCCGGCTGCTGACAAAATGGGCCACAAATTGGTGGCTCATTTGATCGAAGGAAAAGATGGTACCCGATTTCAAAGCCGAGTACCAATTCCTCGCCGCTCCCTTCAAGGTGGACGGGAAGGCCCGGCATAAAATGGCATCAGGAGCACCGTGAAGCAGCATCATCGTCCGGAAGGCCTCCAGATGATCAACCGGGTCCGAAGTCCCGTCGTAGCTTTCGAACTGGGGAAGCTTGAAGTTTGGCGGGATCAGTTCCTGCATGATCATTTGGGAGAAGGGAGGGTCAGTACAAATATCCTCACCATAAGCGGGGGGTGCATGGCGGAGTTCTTCGATCCGCCGGTTCATCTCCTGGAGCCTCCGATCCAGAAAATCCTCTCGACTTCGAGTCTCGAGGGTCCTCTGGCAGAACGGGGGCAGGGATCTTCCAGGGGTGGAGTCGTGGTCCGATTGAGGGCTCTCTACCCTCGGGTTCATTTTCCCAAGAAGGACGGAGCGGCTGGCCCAGGTGGCCCGCCCCGCCGCCGAATTCTGGTGTTCCGAGGATGCCCTTTCCGGGCGTACCGATGCCTGCGGCTGCTGCTGCTGCATAGCTTGCACAGCCTCGGTGAGGCCTCTGACCTGCTGCGCCAGCAGGTCAAACTGCTCCGCGCCGACCGCCGCCGTCGGAGGAGGAGGAGGAGGTTGAGAAACAGGAGGGGAGGCCGGAGCCTGAGATCTGGCCGCGGAGGCCGTGGACCGTCGCGTGGACGCCTTGCGAGGAGGCATCAAGTATGGATCCCGTGGGGGGAAACAAGGAGTGGGTGTCGGAGGAGACGATCGGGTGCGGCTCCGTTGAACGCTCCTTCAAGAACAAGGGTACTGTGAAGACACAGACCCTTCCTCTTGCGCCAATCCTGTTGGTGCAAAAATCCGCTTGCGCCGGAGAAGCTGGAGCGAGGAAGTCGCGGTCGCCGCCGGGACCTGCAAAGGAAGTCTAAACCGGAGGTGGGGTTGCTCCGGCAAGACCCTCCGACGCTCAAGTCAGTTCTCTGCCTCAACAAGAATGGAGTGCTCGAACGGAGAATTTAGCAGAGTTTTTAGATGAAAGATGAGAGCTTATTGAATAACGTATCTGGAGCCCCCTTTTATAGGAGTCCGGGCGGAGTCCCCCTTGAGGTTGGAGTCGTGGGCGAAGCCCGGCTCCCGTAGGAGTCCGGTCGGAGTCCTCCTAGAGTTGACGTTGCGATCGGAGCCCGATTCTCGTAGGAGTCCGGGCGGAGTCCTCCTGCAATTAAAGTCAGGTGCGGAGTCCGGCTCCCGTAGGAGCCCGGACGGATCTTACCGACGGTTGACGTTGGCGACGAAGCCCGGCTCCCGTAGGAGTCCGGGCGGAGTCCGGCTTCCGTAGGAGTCCGGTCGGAGTCCTCCTGGAGTTGATTCTGCTGAGGACTTCGGCTGTGGATATTTTATACCCAACAATATATATATATATATATATATATATATATATATATATATATATATATATATATATATATATATATATATATATATATATATATATATATATATATATATATATATATATATATATATATATATATCGTATGCCAAGTGCAATCATGGTTACACAAATTTATTGTAATTAATCGGATAAAATCACACAACCAATTGGACGTCAAAAAGTCGACAGACATGGGCATCATGCGGCACCTCCGTTCACGAGAATGGCAATTGCTCAGTGTCAAGTACAACCATTTCGGGAAATGCAGCAGCTCCATTTGCAGCCATCAAATGGGACAGCTGGCAGGAGCTGATCCCATCGAAAGAAATCCTTTCAAACGGCTTTCGGAACGCACCTACTAACGGGTTCCGTCCCCCACGCCCACCGCCCTACAAGTACACAGTCCCCTTATTGGCTCCGTTAGTCTTGACGGTTACCAAGAGGAAAAAAATGGCGGGAGCCGTGGGATTCTTGCCGGCGGTGCCGTCCGCCGGAGTGCCGGTAGCAGCGGAGCAATGGGAGGTGGAGTTCTCCCGGTTCTTCAACTTCCCGCGGCGGCCGTCCCTCCTGCCGCCCAGCCTTCGGCCCCTCCCCAAGGGCAAACTCCGGTCCAACGGCACCTGGATCACCTCCGCCTCCCCCGCCCTCCTCCGCGTCCTCAAATCCCACGCCGCCGCCGTCCCCATCCTCTCCATCTCGGTGCACGGCAATGTCCATGTTGGTCTCCTCTCTTCCCTCCGGAGCGAACTCCTTTAGCAGCTCAAATCCCCTTACAATGGGTTTCTTGTGGATTTCCCTCCGCTTTTTGTTGCGGGAGAGATCCATGCAAGCCTAGTAGATTTAATTAGTTGCATGCGCAATTTCTATTATTTTTCGCAAGATTTGCGTTGCTATTGATGGTATTTTACTTTCCTTCTTTGAGTTTTTGCCTCTTCTTAAGTCGCATTGGTGTTAATGTGTTATTCTCAACATTCAGTTTGGCAGTTTCTTGAGTTTTCGTGTCATAGTTGCGTTTAGATTCATGGAAAGTTGGGCTTGTTTGCTTGATTTCTGCTGTTATCTCATGATAGTTAGACTCCAGCACCAAGATTTATTTTCTTGATTTATTTTCTTTTTTTTTCTTTTTTTGGAGAAAAGATAGGGTCACTTTAAGATTTTCTTGAATATTCAAGTAACATCTAGCATTTTTCATCACCTGGATTGTCGAAGCCGACAGGGTTCTTCAAATTATAGGTATGTTTGTTCATACCATTTTGTGAACTGCGAACAGAGATGGAGGGGGTTTTCTTTTTCTTTTTTTTTTTTACTTTTTTTTTCTCCTCTAATTATCAAGATGTTTGGATCCCATCCCCTGTCCCCCCTCCTTTGTTACCTCCGGAAACTGTTGACCTCATTCAAATTGCTCCGAAGCTTCTGGGTTGTCGGACAACTTTAGTTGTACTTGGAGTTCGATGCATACACTGAGAGAGCTGATGTTGGTTTTTTGTTCCAGGAGGAGCACTTTATCTCGAATCTGCATTTGTCATGGCCACAGGTGTCATGCGTTTCTCAGTGCCCGATCAGAGGGAGCAGGGTAGTGTTCCTAAGTTACAGGGATTGCTCCAGTCAGGCAAGTAAAGCTACCGTCTCATTACAGTACAATGGTCATCGTTATAGCTCAATTCCTGTTGTATCGATCAGGAAATATAAAAGTTGAATTACTCAATGTGCACAATGTTCATTAAAATTCTTAGAGTTGCATGAAGGAGAAGTTAACCTTCTGTTTTACATATTCCTTCTGACATCCTGAATTTTTGGTCCTTATCTTGCACAATTATTGATGATAAAAAGTTCATCTTGTGAATTTGCAGATTCAGAAATTTGCGGTGCGGTTTCCTGCATGTTGTGAAGCAGAAAAATTCTTAAATTTTGTGAAGGTGCACCGTCCTCATTTCTTTCTTACGTGCAATTTCTTTTACTTTACCCACTCATTTTATTAATTTAATAATGATCAGTTTATACGTTCCACGATGAAGGCACACAACTGTTACCCTTTTCCTGATGCTGTGGCCAGGAAGTTGTTAACGACAACAATCAGTGACAACGAAATAGGGCCATCATGGTTGGAATTGAGAACGGCTTGTGACATGCGTGTTCAGCTGGATCTAATGACACTTTTGTGATGCAAGCGCATGAGACATGCACTTTGCATCAAAAAGAATGAGCAAGTTTGTCTATAATCTGTTCTTAATAGGTCTACATCCTTGTTGTTAGCTGGATAAAGGTGCCATTACCTGTGTGTCTAACAGAAATGGTTGCTGATGGTTTTTTTTTTTTTTAAATAAATAAATAAGTAGCTGAAGATCATGCTAGTATGAAACTGTGATTAAGAATGCCTTTAAAGGTCTTCCTGCATTAATAACAGTTCTACAAAGCAGTAGTAGTCCATTATGAACAGCCACACTTTTGAGGGGACTAAACACCCTGAAGGTATTTATGCCAAATTGAGCTCAGCGTGACTAGAAGTATATTGCAATTCAGGGTTCTTATCTCCAGGGATTTTAGAAGAACGGACAGCATCATATGAAGTAATAGAGCACCTTTTCTGGTAGATCTTTTTTTTTTTTTTTTTGCTTTATAAATCCGAAATTCCAGCTGGCTTTGCTAGTTTACATGCACTGCATGAAATTGAATAATAGTTATTAAGGAATTCTTAATGGAGAGTTCATGGTTTTTATGTATTTAAATTGTTTTTTTAAATATAGAAAACATATGGGAACGTTGGGAAAAACATACAACACCATTTATTAGTGCAGTTGGTGGCTTTTCCTTGGTTTTTTATGTTGCAAATTTAAAATTGTCAGAAGGAGATCTTTATGCATGTTATAAGTACTGCAACAGAAGCCAAGTTTTGTGAAGATATAGGCATGTACCTGCATTATTAATTATTCACGAGGACCTGGGGGTGGTTCTTGTATAGTCATAACTGTGTGATGATGGGTTACTGAATGGCCCACGCTGCAGTTGGTGGTCTAAAGAACTACACATATAGTTCTAATACAAGTATGGGTAGAAGTTGGTTTTGATGATCAGCTTTGCCGTCAGTCTTATAGCAGAACACTTTGTTGCTTTGCTGTATGCATACCTTGTGAAATACTTTGCCATTTAGTCAACGTCAGTGGCGCATTAATAAGAGCAAAGTTTCCTTTATCTATAAGTAATGAAATTCTAACATGATGTAATAGGTCTAGTGTGCATTTTGTACAAACTGCAACCATGTCAACTTTCTTCACATGGTAATTATCATAATAAAGTGTTGCATCAGTATCCTCACATCCACTGATCTATAAAAAGAAACTACATTGTTGGGAATCCATTGATTAAATCTCCATTAGATTTGCCATCAAATTATTTAAGCTGATTTAGGTGTCTTTCATGTGAATTTAGGAATGCTCAAGGGACATATTGGATATCATGCCTCCAGGAAGTGATTTTGTGTGTGAGAATTCATCTCCTTCTGAATTTATTGCTTCAAATGGTCTGCATTATAGGTGAGAATCTGCACATTATTTCTTATATTTAACAGCATATTTGGCTCAAGGAAGAAAACAAATCGTAAAACATCCACTTGCATGTGCGGCATTGTATTTATAGGTTTGATGAGGAATCAAGCTTTGAAGAGCCTGTCATGACTTGTGCTCCAGAAATGCCAGCTTTGAGCTATAATGAAGAGCAAACTGAGTGCTCTCTTCAGCCTGCGCTGGCTAACAACATTGATACCATTTTCTCGGGCTTACCTCCCAGCTTTACAGAGCTACTAGCCAATTGCTCAAGTGATACTGAAAAAGGTATGCCAGTCATATGAAATGAATATATGCTAGTTCCAGTAAGCAGCATCTGCTGAAAAGCAATTATGATTAGTTTTTCTTCCATTTCTAACTGAATGATACTTCATTTGCATTTTGGCTTCCTTGGCCTTTACTGAGACAGTGCAAAAGCTGACGGCAAATACTGATCCTGCATCACAGAAAGGGGTACTTAGTTTCATTTACTTCCTATTTCAATTTCTTCAATGTAATATTTTGTTGTCAAAGTACTTGATCTTTTCAATCAAACAATGCCTCCTAAAAGCATGTTTTAGTTTGATATGAAAACTTTCTTTCAGGGATACCCGTTGGATCCGTCATCTCATGGTATTTCAATATTCATTAACTGATATGCTGCTCACATGAAAATATTTATTGGACAAATCAATTTATTTATTCTAACCATGTTGTTGTTTCTTTCTGAAGGAGTTGCAGATGCTGCCAAACAACCAAACTCAGTGGAGGTGGAGGAAGCCGATCTCAGGACTCAAATTGCGGTATTGCTGTTTGCTTTCTTTTTTGTGCTGGTCTTTTCAGAATGATTGGCTACCTAACGATACTGCTGTATTTCTTTTATTTTACCTTTTCCCCATGTTGGCTTCAGAAATACATGTCGGATGCTTCCTTTCATGGTATGGTTTTGCCTCTTGTCCCTTTCTTTGGATCCTTTACTTTTTACAGCACATACATTTGATTGCCATGACTCAGATAACTTGAGAAACAATCTATATTACTCTTCCTACATTGTTAAGAAGTATCTAAGAGTGCCCTTGTTAATACATGTCTTACTAGCTGAATGTTGTATTTGATTTTAGTCTCACAAGCATTCTTTTTGGTTCTTGTTTGTGCTCTTGCCAGAGATGCTGTTCAAACTAGAGAAAGTTATTGATGAATTGGGCGGTGATCTAGCACTGCAGGTGGCCAGCCCCTTGCATAACTGAAGACCAGGCTTTTATCATTTTGGGTCTTTCTTGCTGCTTTTCCTAATGGTAACAGCTGATTGAGGATGTGAAGTTCCTTATCTGTCTAAGAACTGTTTTTTCTCTTTTGTAAAGCCACCGTCTAACCAAAAGGAAACTGTTGGTTGACGATATCAATACATGTTCATATAGACAGACCACTAGATGTCGCACTCGGCAGTATGGGTCCTTTTTGTTCTCCTTCGAGGAGATCAATGGATGTCACTCTGTTCTACTTTTGCTCTCTTCATGTTTGACCTCTGCAGATTTCACAGTCACTTCTTTTCAGGGACAACTCGTGGCTTCTTGTTGAATCAATTTTGTTGTCGATTCAGATAGTTTTAGCAGGGCAAAGGAATGTCGTCCCCTCCCCCCCTCCTCCATTTTTTCTTTTTTTTTTTATTGAAGGAAGCATGGGGTCCTGCCTTCACTGCAAACTCGTCTCATTTAAGATTTTGTGGTCTATTGGTTGCGCATGGATCACGTGGCCCAGTTCAACAGGCGGAGACTTCTCTGACTTTTAATGCTCTTGTATAAGTCTCACCGGCTTACCTCCTTGACTCGGTGTCGTATCGTACACAGGGTAATTGGAACATTCTATGGGGCGCACCAAAGCATGCTACTACCGCCCTAGGGAGCGTTGTGGTAAGAAAATAGTTTTGGTATATTTGTTGTGCAACTCCAGATCGATGGTGCTTTGAATGTATTTTTTTAGGGAGCGTTGTGGTAAAGGATCTTGCGCGCTGGAGTGCGCTTTTTTAGGCTTTGAATGTATTTATTTTCGGAGAAAAATATGTTGATCTGATTGTTGTGGGACAACCCGGCACCGGGACACCCTTTTAAACTCTGAATGTATTCTTTTTTTTTTCGCAGGAAAAAAAAAAATGCTTTTGACATATTAGTTGCGGGACTCATTTGTCAACGTCCGTGTACATCCATAAATTCGCCAGTGGTTGCAGTCTTGATACAGAGAAAAAAATGGGACGCTTAAAACAAACTGGCATTCTTCCTGATCTCGTCTGTCAACAAGTTGAGCATCATCTGCCGGACTACTTTGTTCCCTTCGCAGGGTCCTATGTGAGGATTCTCTTTCTCTTCTGCGGCTCCACAGGGTAACACCGTCAGATTTTTTTAAATAAAAAAATGTTTTTTAAAAAAAAATAATTTTTAAAATATTATTTAATTAAATTTTATATATATATATATATATATATAATAAAGTGGAGGAACCGCGAAAGAAGAGAAGGGAGGAAGGAAATGGGCCTAACGGATTCAGATTTTAGGTCCCAATCCGATCTAAAATTTGATATAGATCTATTTATTTAAAGAAAAAATTTTATATTTAGGCCCTTGATAAAGTTATATTCAATTAAATTTTTTTTGACAATTGACTAAATCAGATCATATTGAGTTAATTTAGTTTAGGAGTATTTTGTAATTAAATCCTGACAAAGTATTTATTATATAAAGGTTCTTTTCTATTGGATCTCTACATTTTTGGCTTTGAACCCAAAGATAAAAAAAATATTAATTGAGATTATCCTCATGGGTCAACTACTACAATCATGCATATAAATACAAATACAATATAACTATTGCTTACTTCTTATTATTATTTAACCATCCATTCTTAAATAACGGACACAAACTACTAATCTCAGATATGTATACATCATCATTGTCTCTTAGTCATTCTACATGAAATTCTGAGCTATTGGGACCAAGAAGTTATTAACAATTCAACTATCAAAAAATTTGTCTCTATCTTTTCTCTGGAGTAAATCTTTAATGATGACTGAAAATTTAATAAAATAAAAAAATTATATAATAATAAAATATATATTATTTTTATTGATAGATTATGAAGAAAAAAGATATATATGGAATATAAATAGGTGATCATATTTTGCTTAATGACGAAGATTTCGGAATAATTGATGTTAAAAATATTGATTCAAAAAATAATTTCTCTGTAGAAGATAGAAATGATCATGTTACTTTTTATTATTATATTATTTAAATATTTTAAATTTATATTTTAATTTGAAATACTTGATATTATCTATGATATTTTTTATATTATATTAAATTTTTAATTTATAAAAATATTATTTGAAAAAATAAATATATATCATACAACGTACAGAATCCTAAGCTAGCTTATTTATAGATTTATGACTTTTTGGATTGCATGGAGCGCCACATATGAAATCATGAATTAAATTTATGATTTTACTATCACGCAGAAAGAATTCGATATTTATGAAACTGTGGGTTGAACTTAAAATGTGGGTACCCACGATGTCATATGGTGTTTCGTCTCATTCATGGCACTGGCGATGGAACCTATGATGAATAATTTGCCGAGGCTGAGGCAATGTGCGGGAGAGAGTATTTTATTCTAAATATAAATTTTTTTTTATGTAAATAATATATATTCGAATTTATTTATTAAATTAATATAAAATTAAAAATATTATTTGAAATAATATTTTTTTTAAAATATCATTCCAAATGATCCAATCAGTTCATCCCTCTATAATTTATATAAAATTTAAAAATAAAAATATTATTATGAATGATGTTTTTAGAAACATCATTCCAAATGTCAAAGCACTATTGAGATATAGGGAGGAAGGTGGAGAGTTGACATCGGATTGGAAGGAAAAGACAGAGTAAAAAAGTCATTTTAAAAGTGTCATTTGTAATAATATTTTTATTTTTTTTTTATTTGAATTCTAGATAGACTGCGGAGGGATGGATTGATTGGATAGAAAATATTATTTAAAATAATATTTTTTTAAAAAATATTATTTCAAATAATATTTTTAAATTTTATATTAATTTGATAAATAAATTTAAATTAATATCATTTGTATAAAAAAATTTTATATTTACACCATTTGGATAAAATATTAGTGCGGGAGAGGTTGGGTAATATACGAACGATACGGTTTACTGGGTTAGTTTTTCTTTATATACATTTTCTTACTGGCAAGCCGATCTAGGTAAATAATGATTATTATTTTTGAAATAACAATTAACAATAGTGACGAAGGTATCAATTGTTTGGGAATATCATGTCATGCATTTGGAGCTTTTGATTGAGGTTTTGTTTCTCTAATTTTTAAATATACAAGGTAGAATATCCATGATTGGCATATGGGCTTGCAAAATTATCGACGTCCTCTGCTTGTAATTGGTAAAATAGAGCTTATTACCTATATATCTTTATCTATAATATTGTTTGAACAAGTTAATAGATAGTGAAACTACTATAAAGTTTGTTGTGGGGGTTATCCATTCGATCCGATATCCCCTCGGTTTATAGTTGAGCAGTCACCAATGGATCAGCATCAGATACTGAAGGAGAACCTGAAGAACCAAGATGAGCAGCTTTATATCACCGGCTTCAATCTGATCTCCTAATCGGATATTTAACAATCCTAAGATTGGAATTCTACCGACACTGATGAACATGGCCAGCTACATATATGGGTGATAACTCAGAGCAGAACCTCGACTCGATATCGGTCTCGGAATATCAGACTATTCAACCATAAGATCTTTGGAATCTTCCAACAAAACGTGGGCATGATTCGTGATTGACATTCACGACTAACAACTCTGGTGCATAGGTTAGTAGGTAGATCTTTAGTTCTAACAATTTATTAGATTGAGACCTAGCAGCTTAGAAAATTAGGACCGAACAGCCTATCAAGCTCCAACGTGACAACACATGGCTCCACATCTATATAAAGAGATAATGAAAGAACTCTCAGGTAAGCTTAATTCTAGAGAACGTCTAGTGTGCTCTCACTCTCTCTTCTTTTTACACTCTCTTTCCTTTGCTGTTTTTAAGTTCCAGCCGACTTAACTATCAGAAGGTCTCCCATCGAGGAAACTTCAGAAAGAGCACACTTCTCTTGTAAGTTCCCTATTTGGCATCTCGATCTCTAAATGATATTTAACCTCAACTACATCCGCATCATACTGGAATCTTATAACAACAAAGTCAAACGCTCTCTACCTTATCAAATAAAGTAAGGGCAAGATTGTTGCTGACAATATGAAATGTCAAAAAAAATATTGCATTATTATGAAGTTGGAGAAATTTAGGATTAATATTCTTATTAACCCTTATGCTTCTCCATCCACCGTAATGTATGCATTGAATAGTTGGGAAGTTAGATATTGTTTTGATTTTTGCTGTCCGTGGCTGGGAATTGAATTCCTTCCATATTCACGGGCTAGAGAATTGGCATATTTAATATCTGCATTTATATTTATTGAAAGAATATAGATATAGATATGCATATTTTAATATCTGATCAATTTTCTACCTTAATATCAACTGATAAAGCTCATAACTAGTGGCAGCCCTTTCATTTGTTGAACTGATGACTTGGAAGCAAGAGTCTCCTTAGTCTAGTAAGTCCATTTGAAATGTTCTTATGAATGCATGGCTAGCCTTTTCTTGGATGCTACATTTTTACCGTATTTATTTATTCTATTAGAATAAATTAGTTGCAATAATTGATTTACCTGACTTAAACCACCACAACGCAGTTTGCTATCGATGTTGTAGACATTTTCTTCGAGTGTAAAAGACAAAAGCATCTACTCATTAATACAAGGATTAATTATCTAAAAAATTTTGTACTTTTTTTAGATTTTTAATTTTAATATAATTTTTAATTTTTTTCAATTAAGTATGTGTTTATATACTCGATGTGCTGAAGGAGTGTTTCTGGATCTCCTATTGTTGTCTCTTCTTTTTTAGGTAGAGGTTCAACCAGTGTCATGAGGGATTCAACAATTAATTTTGGATTTAGCTGAGTGTAGTGGTCACTAAGTGTAGATACCTCATTATTATTATCAACTTCGGATATCTCCTTTAGTTCCTCAGACCTGAATGTTCTCAACTGATTGAACTGGTCTTTAAGTTCTAGACTATTCTGAGCTCTAGGGTCATCCTCTACTTGGCTTGATAATCTACCCTCTTTTAGTTTACTAACCGCTATAGTTGATTGGCCCAATTGTTTAAATAACTAATCAGTGGTTTGCATGAAATTATTGAAAGTATTTTTAATGTCTGAGGTTGATTGCGTTAAGACATCTAGACTCTTTTCTAATGTATTGACTCCTTTTTTAGGATCTAAACCTGGTTGATCATTCAGTGTTTGGTTGGGCCTTAGATAGGGTTGATAAAAATTATGGGCTCCTAATGTTGCATCTTGTGACCATATAAAATTGAGATGACTTTCTAACCCTGAGTTATAGATTGATGCATAAGGTTCATTTATGTAGCTTTCATTGAATGCACTTTCCTGTATAAGCTCAGTTTGAGTTGGGTTCATCAAATAAGGACACTCCTCCATAATATGATCTGGTGCATCGCATCCAATGCACATGGGTGCTAGCACTTGGTTAAATTGGATGTCTTTCGAATTCTAAGGCTTCAATTCTATTGGTCTAAGTTGCAACTCTAGTGTCTTCAAATTCTCTTGAATAAACGTATGTATTTTCAATTTCAGTGAATGTAGGATGCATGTTAATCATTCGAGAGCCAATTATAAAATTATTAGCCAAGAATCTAATTGTAGATGATTGGATAGAGCTAATCGAATAACACAGGTCCAGTAGGGATATAGGTTATCTATTGAAATCTATTTCTTCCTCAGGGATCTTATAGGCTTGTAGGCTTTAGATTGTGTCTGACAATCGTTATTTTATCCTAGTAGATTTTTTTTATTTTTTTTATATGAGAGAAAAAGAAGAGAAGAAGAGTTCTAGAGATGAGAGTCTTAAGGGGTCCTAGACCGATAGACAAGAGAGTTTTAGTTAGATTTAATATTTTAGGTTAGTAATCAAATCATGCAGTCAGTCCTAGCTAAAGGTAATCCTAGATCTAGACGGCTCCTAACTGTCAAGGTTGTTTTTGAACACTTCAGATAAAAGACTAGTCACTCAACTGACCAGATAAGTGTAAAGTTGGTGGGGGTCCTCCCGTTGCTTTCATTAGACATCAGCTAAGTTGGTCAGGTAAGCGAACGAAACCAATTAAATAACCACCTTCCTTCAGAACGTAGTCCCTGAACCACTTTTGTAGACATCAATCAAACTGACTAACCCTATCTGGTCCAACTCTTAGGATCCCTTGTCTTATTGAGCTCGAGAGTCCTTAGGAGCCAACGTCTAATAGATTTTAGATTAAGATTTAGATCAATGCAGTATGCAGGATGATGGTTTGTGGGCCAAGAAAGGGTGATGAAATCTCCACCTTATCTTGTTTAGGATTTGTATCCTTAAGATGTTTTATGAAATTATGCAATGCAAGAAGAAAAAGAGGCCAAATTTGATAGTTAGTCAAAAGTAAATTGATTTGTTTCACTTTTTAAGTTTTATGATTAAATATCTAATTTTCTAAGTAGATTATGAGGTGTCAATGTAGAGAGTTTTTTTTTTTTTTTTTGAAGAAAATAAGTTTGACTAAGGAACTAAGTTAGAAAGCAAAGAAAATAAGAAACTAAGAATAAGACTAAAATTTTTTTTAATAAAAAAAATCATACCTAGATCTCCGACAATGCTGCCAAAATTTAATCACTGTTGTAAGGATCAAGAATAAAAACTAACTCAAACTATATAGATAGGGTGAGTTAGGATCGTTTCCACAGAGATCTAGGATGATTATTTTTTTTTTTTAAGAAGAAATAAAAGAGAATTGATTGTAGAAGGATTAAAAAGAAATAAAATAGCAAAAATTTAATTACAAATATAAATTAATTTATAAAAAAAAATAAGTCAGAGAAATAACCAAAAAATTTCAAATCCACAATGTAAAATAGATTTATTTTTTTTTATGTTGCAATATTAATTTTTGTGATTAAGGTATTAGTATAGCTTATCTCTAAGGGATACGGACTATATCAGTAGATCACAGCTCATACTATCAGAGTATAAACTATCTAAATTAAATTACAAGATATAAGATTTAATCTAACATACCATGATCTATCTCTCTTAGGTACGTACCATATCTAGGGATCACGATACGTCAGTGAAGAATATAGTTCATGTAGGCTAGATCAATACCTCAAACAAATAAAAAGATATAAAATAAAAATATAATTTTATTACATGAAAATTAAATATAAGAAAAAAAATAAAAATTTATTTACAGACTTCATCGTATACCTGGATTGAAGGGATTTAGCCACGCATCAAGATCTCTAGCTCCATATTCATCTTTTCTCTTGGTTCTCTAAACCTTCCTTATTTTTTTCTCTAATTTTTTCTTGTTTTTTCACTAATTTTTTCTCCTTCCAAAACTTATTCCTGGACTTCTTATTTATAAGTGAATTTTTCATATTTTTTTTGATAGAAAAAGGAGTCCTAAAACCCTTAAAATTCATATAATACCCTTTATATTAATTTTTGACTGTCGGATCGCCTTTGGACCGTCCAGATCAGTCCAAAAATTCATGTTTTAATCCTTTTCAAAGTCGAATACGATTTTGACCATCCGATCATGCTTCAGATGAGATTCTAACTATTGGATCATGCCTTTAATCTTCTATTCAAAGTCGGAAGCATCCTCAGTCATTGGATCGTGCGATAGATGGAATCTGGGCCACCAGATCGCACCCAAGAATCCTTATTGCACTCGAAAATACTGTCAGTTATTCGATCTGAGTCGGGATGAACGTGGATCATCGGATTGCACGAAATCATCTCTACCCATCGTGGACCACGCCTGCGGACCACAAAATATTTTTGATGGACCGCACCCTGACTCTGTGGACCGAGCCGTCGATCCACCATGCACCAAAGGCTATAAAAATTATTTTTTAAGATATTTCAGCTTGATTTTCGCTCCGATTTTTATCTAAAAAATAAAAAAAAAATACATTAAATTTTTTATTAATTTTTTAACATTTTGATGCTTAAATTCTCAATTAAATCAACATCTATTTTAATTTTATATATTTTTTAAATTATTTATTTTTATAAAAAATCTAATTTATTCATGAAATTAAGTTTTTAAGAAGATATTAGCACAATAAATTATCAAAAATATTTTCAATAAATATAAAAATACACCACTTATCAGCATGGATGCATGGTATGCCACTTAAGTCCCATTGTCTGCATGAGCAAGATTTCTCATTGAGTTTCACAATATATCTATCATCTAGAAGTCTAACTTTAAATTTTAACTCTCCATTAGGTCTCGAAGTGCAGACCCTAGATCCCACTTTAGCATCTTCCAACTTCTTCCTTATTTTTGAACATATGTTGTCATTTGAGTTTACCATCATTTGTTTCTTATCAAACATCCTCTCCATCCATGCAACTCTTATGTCTTCCAACATATCTATTATATATTTGTGCCTTGCTTGAACAATATAACTATTAAAAGCCTATGATAGGTTATTATCAACTATATCATATCTTAAAAAGGTACTAATGAATGCCTTACAAAAGTGGGGTGGATCTTGATTCATAAAGTCTTCAACAGCCTTTCTTGATATTTTCTGCATCTCATTGAGGGCATCCTTAAAATCTGCTTGATTTGTGACCCGTACAGCTACTCAAAATCATTTTTTAAGTGCATAGTCGGGATTAGATTTCTTCCAATTGGCATATATATGCCTGGCATAATTTCTATGCTCTGCATGTGGAATCAACTTTCTAACTGCATTAAGAAGGCCCTATGGCAAACAAACATTACAAGTTAGGTTAGTAACATAACATAAAAAAAATAATCAAAAAATAGAAGTACTAAGACAAGTACCTTTTGCTGGTCACTAATTACTATGTAGCCATAGCCATCATGAATTCCAAGGTCATGAAGCAGCAGTTCTAGAAACCAAGTCCAAGTATTCTCAGACTCATTCTCAATAACTGCCCAAGCTATTAGAAACATTTGGTTGTTCCCATCTCTTCCTATAGCATAAAGAAGTTGGCCTCCTAAAAATATTTTTAAGAAACAACCATACAATCCTATGATTGGCCTGCATCCTGCTAGCCAACCTCTCTTCAGAGCATCAAATCCCACATAAAACCTATGAAAATATGGTGCCTATTAACTTTAATCTTAAAAATCTCATTCTTATTTGTCCTTCTCAGCTCTGCAACATAGAACCACAATATACTATAATGGTCCTCTAAAGAACCTATAATCATTATCAATGCCCTCCACTTGGCTCTATAACACTGTATCCTACTTACAGTCAAGGTATAGTTTTTTTTCACATATGCTTCCATTTCTTTTACAGTCCAACTAGGATTAATCCTAAACATGTTAACATATTCCTTGACAAGCCATTCAGAAGTAGCTTGTCTATTTCTCGAACTCCTACAATATTTGTGTTCATTATAAAGAGTTTTTATAATAAATATCTTCTCGATCTACATCCAGCTTGCATATATCTTCTAATGGCACTTGTCCATATATTTGACCCTCATGTTTTTCTTACCACTTCTTTTCCATATAAGATTGTATCCATTAACTATAGCATATCTCTGAACAGTATCTTTAAATTCCTTAGGACCCTCAAACTTCATTTCTACTTCAAACTTCACATCCGTACTGTCACACCTTAGATTGTAGCAAGTGTGCTTTATCCTCCTCCCACTTTTAGATTCAAACTGATCATCCTCACTATTATCTGGAGTTAAGACTTCAGCATCTGAAGCTTCATAGTCACTATGATAATCATGAATTTATGTTGAATGGGAAGCTTTATTTTCCTCTGTTATTCCAAAATTTGGCTGTAGTGCATCTAATCCTTGTTCATCCGATATACTTGCATCTGGTCCAACAGCATCTAGTTGAAATACATTTGCTCTAATAGCATCTGAACCAACATCATCAGCTCTATTTCCAATTCCACCTATAGCAAATCCAAGATCATGAAATCTAGTACTTTCTTTTTACTTCATATCATTCTTCTTATTCCTAGCTTGTACATATTCTTTATCATTTGTCATGAGTTCATCGTCACTCAAAGTCTCGTCAAATTTGCTTGGCTCTATTGGCATATACTCAAAATCATCATCTTTACCTGCAAACTTCTCAATACCTACAAGTGTTGCAACTTGATTGCTTCCATTATCTACACCTATAATATTAATAAGCATAGCCTCAACATCAAACTCCATAACTTCAATTCTATTTTTACTTTTTAAGTCCTGAACAACCACAGCTTTCACATATATTACAATGGTCCCATATTGAAGTACAATGAGTATCATTTCCATCACTTCACTATCCCTCTTAATTTCTCTAATATCTTCACTTACATTCTTGTTTAGAACTCTGTACCAAATTCTTAATACCTTTTCATACCCTAACTCCTTGACCATATCTGCCAATTTGAAGTATGAAATAAAATCTAGATCACAATTATCCCATGTATATCAACCTTCCCTCCTACATATATCACTTTCGGATTTGTTTACAAAGTACCCCCATGATGCATCTGTATGTTGAACCTCTCCCATTCTATAATATAAAATTACACTGTTATCCATTATTGGTAAATATAATATTATGATATTTATTTAAATAATATGTTATTCATTAAAATAATCAAGATTCCAAACAACATATGTGGTAGATGTTTGTAATGCATGTAACATTGGGCATTAACTTAATAATTTCTACTTATTTGTCATCCAAATTTAGTACAAAAATATAATTAATTAATGAAATAGATAGTCAACTAAATATAATATCAAACTCATGTTTATCTTTTGTTGTAAAATATTTCTCAGATTTTTTTCAAACAACTTGATGAGGGACCACAGATAGAAGGATAAATGAGAGACCACCGAGAGAGAGGCTCGATAAGGGGCTATTGAGATAGAGACTCGATGAGGGACCACTGAGGGAGAAAAGAATCAGCACTCTATCAAAGCTTCTATGGCCCTCGAATCTGTAATTTTTTAATTTCACATCCAAACTTAACCCTTTACCTTAATCTATTAGGTATGGTTAACGGATCATTGAGGGAGGAGGGAATCAGTGCGACCTTAAGCTTAACCATCATCCTTTTCAACTCTTCTCCTCAAAACCTCTTTTCCCATCTCTATCTCTCTATCTTCTTTTTACCCTAAATTACCATATCATTCTCCGTGCTTAATGATGTGGATAATCAACATCCTTATAACATAACACATCAGTTGACATCATGTATTCTACATCAACATTTTAACGGCAAACTTCAACACCGATTGACTGTAGGCCAACATTGCAACAAATTATATAGTACAAATATTTGATTGAACAAATTAAAAGATGATACTAAAATTGAAAATTTTAAAAAAATATAAAATTTTTTAGATAACTAATTCTTAATATAAACATATTGTATAATTATCTTTTATTGATAAAAATCAGATATTCGGTGACACAAGATCAAGTCCAGCCAACCACATTATTTGCTCATTCAAAGTTAGCAAAAAACAGCCAGCTCATGAATGCAGCGAATCACCTCATGCCATGTCGCTATTGCCCTTTTTGTAACCCATTAATGCCGCAAGTGAACATTGCTAATGTGGGGCAAAAACTTCGTTTCACATCGACGCGCGGCTGAGTAACAAGGGCTCTTCTCCACTCTTTTCCACAGATCCCACCACGCCCCACAAAACTTAATCTAATCCGTACACCATTTCGTTTCCCAAAACTAACGGTACAAATACCATGAGAAGAAAACGTATATAAAGAAAAACCAACCCATGAAAACGTATCGTTCGTACATTATCCAACCTCTCCCGCACCCCCCATTCTGAAGTCCAGGCAAATTACCCATGATAAGTATCATCGCCAGTGCCATGAACGGCACGAAACATCAGATGAAATCAAGGATAAATCATGACTTAAACCTATAGTTTCTAATAAAAAAGAAATGATGGATTAAACCCATAATTTCTTCCCACATGGCAGTGAAATTATGGGTTCAACCCAAAATTTCATACGTAGCATCCCATACAAGCCAAACAGCCGTAGATCAATGAATAACTTTGATTTAATGATATTTTAAAAATTATTTTTTAAAAATAATATTAAAAAAAAAAACCTTGAATCCTGAACGAAGATGACTTTAGTCGTCGCAATGCCACGTTTGTCCCTGGCACCAGGCACCCGAAAGAACTTATGGGAGCCAGCAAAAGAAACGGTGGATGACGATAGCCATATATTTATTCTCAGCAGGATTCCAGACGACGGATACATCACAGCCCTGAAAAGAGAATCAGTAAACTCATCTGTATAATTGAAACAAATTTGTTCCCCTTGTGCCAAAGTTAAATGAAGTCACTTGCTGCAGATATCATTACAAATTAGGTTTTATCATATGCCTTTCCTCTCGCTCCTCTGTAACATTCATCATGTTTCAAGTTAAAATAGACAAAGTGGCTCATCAGTAAAGCATTGAACTTCATTTCTTGAGATAGCTGAATGGGCTGCAAGTTAAAATCTCACCTGAAAAACAAAAAAAAATGCTACCAGATATGTCAATCATGCTCACATTCATTTGGCGACTCATTGCAAGAACTAGATGAGCGGACATTTTTGTTACAATCTACCATTAAAACTTTGCAACAGCTCTGGTGAACAGAATTGGAATGTAACATTTCGCAACAGATATAAAGTTATAACTCTAGCAGAATGATATTGGTAGACAATGGAACGGCTCGAGAATATTTTTCCTACATGAATGCTCAAGTAATAATATGAAAGCAATATACTGAAGCTGAAATACTATAAAAAATGAGTTTAAATTCATCAGCATATGCAAGCCTTTAGATCAAATAAATATGCCCACATGATATCTTAATGGCATACTCAAACTTCTCATGTTGTCTTTTAGAGATGAAACATTATAAAATGACCTGCACTAGTTCAAAATATAAAAGGATTAAAGACACTTAACCCAAACTAGAGCCAGAGCAGTCCAGGCAACTTTGTAAACATAAGGGGTTTGTGTTCGATAATATTTTATCATTTGTTTCCCAAGTTCATGCGTGAATCACCAGAAGCATATGGCCCATTTTCTTAGCACTCTGGGACAGCTGTCAGTCAATTTCATACGCATTAAAATGTTGTCCCGTCCATCAGAATGAAGACTCGAACCCCGAAAAGAGAGACCAAGGTTGTGGAGATGCATCATTAAACAAGGGGAAAAATCTAGTTTTTGTTGCTCATACTTCCATATATACATTAACAAATACATGCCAAAAAGAAGATGTTGCTCTTACTTTAATGTACACAATAGCAGCTAATGGTAGCAATGCACCCTTCAAAGTTTGTAAAGAGATTATTCTAGTGTCCCAATTCAATTTTTAAGGCACAAGGTTAGTCAACAGAAAACATCAAAGTAGAATTTCGTAAGTTGCTCGCAAAAAGAATCTTTAACTTCACCAACCTTATGGTATCACTCCAATGTTTGTTGCTATGTTTGCCGTATGTACAGCTCCTGCCTTTTTATGAAGAAGCATCCGATACCACTTCCTGGACCCATTATGAACTGCTCATGAAAAGTCCCCACACGCCTACTTGCAACATCAAGTGATAGTTCTTGCATATTGGGCATTCCTTCTGCTTGCATTCCATTTCCGCATATAAGAAAGTCGTTTCCTATGACGAAGGATCCTGATGCACGAATTGCAACCTCATCTTTCCCATGTGTGCGGCACTGAAGCTTCTCCACAACATGCACAAGTTTCTCTTGAGGCCGATCACCTGCTAATTTTCTCCTTATATCTGATAGAATTGCAAATATATCATTCGGTCCAACATACTGTTTTCCTGAGAAACTGGTGAAACAAATAGGTTATATTAGCAAACAGGTGCTGCAGCTCATTCAATTACATTGATGCATCTATGTACAATTTAATCAAGAATGCTAACAAAACACATGTTTCCTTAAGGTTATGGCTGGCTGCAAAGCCATATGAAATTCTTTTATATTTAACGTAAATTCACACAATATTTCTACAACCATATCCATCAAGCCTTGTCCCAACAATTTGGAATTGGCTTTATTCACCGCTACCGGCCAATCATTCTTGTTAAGAAAGCATCTCATGTTGTCACCATAAACTTTCCCAAATCCTTCACAATTTCCATCAATATTATGATAGATGGGCTATTCCATCTTTTACATAAAAAATAAAAACAAAGACAACCACCCCTGTTAGCAAGTTCTTCCCCTCTTCATTCAGAATTCTTTGACAATCTCTCTTTAAATCTTTCTTGCACATAATCCTACCATCTGGAACAGTATTCCACGACTTCCTAATTGGTGCATCTCCTACACCTCGAATATTCTAATTCCTCACTGGATTCTCCCTAATTTTGGAATGCATTAATCAAACAAATGTTTCCATAGCTGCCAAAATTAATCTTGTTTCCCTGGACCTCTACCGCCCACCAATATGAAACATATAATATAAATACCTAATTGCCATTATGTATATTGCTTTATATGTATATAATGTGTGTTGCTTTATGTATGCAGGTATATGTGTGCATCAAAAAATGCAATTACATAATATATTACATGTCTTTATTTGTAAATCTACTCAACATATATTAACAGCACCTAAACAGATTTAACACAAGAAAACAACGTTATCTCTAGCAAACTGAAATTTGTTGTGTTTTTGCCTAGGCAAATTAATCTAACTAATTAGCCTAACAAGTAACAACTGGCAATATCCATAACCTTGCTGTTGATGCTAGAATTTCCAAATTGGCAATGTACTAGCAAAGATTTTACCAGAGGAAAGGGAATCATGACTAGCATATAGACACCACTTTGTTATGATGACAAATCTAACCTGGACACTTGTAATTTGTCTTTACAACATACAGTTCCTTTTAACCAAAAACACTATTTACTAGTAATAAAAGAAGAACAAAGACAATCCTTGAGTTAGATCACTTATGCATTTTTTTCTCCTTTTTTTTATATTCACTAGATATGACTCCTAGTTTCTTCAGGATAATCTCAAGTGTACATGGTAGCCTAGGTTCGTTTGAATCAAAAGCACTATATTTAATTTAATCTCATTAAACATTTCTAATCTGATTAATGTTGTATTTTTATGGATCAAAATCCACTGAATTTGAGAACCCTTTTATGACTAGCTCTCTTTCTAATGTCATCCCTTCTCGAGTAGTACCACATTCCTGGCCATGTGATGCAAGAGCTTGGGAATTAGGGTAGCACTGCATATATGTGATGGTTGTCCTTGAAAGGTTTAGGCTTTTAAGAAGGATCTCGGGGTTTGCTTCCCAGCACCAGACTTCTGAAAAGATTGGAACTTATTGCAACACTACAGAAAAGGGAGATAGAGGGGTCTTCCTGTAATGGTTGTTGGGATTTAGGGTTTTGTGAATAGTAAAAAGGCTTATGAGTGATTCCTACAAGATCTGTAATCTGAAATCTGTGTGTTATAGATGCAGGTTCCTGCAATAACATGCAGATGTTTGACAGCTATTATGAAAATAAAGGATGAAGACAGGGCTAAGGGGATTTTCCAGGGTTAACAAGCGTTGTAGGTGGTCTCAAGGAATCGTGTAATATAATCAAATTCATTCTAAGCAGAATGGTAGAAAAAGATAGAAGAAAAACAAGTGGAATAGTATACAGAAGTAAAAGGAACCGATCAGCGAATTGGTTGTCTATGGCAGTAAGTGCCAGAAGTGGACACAAAGTTTGGACAGAGTCCCATGAGGTTTCTGAACTTGTGTAGACAAGACACTACAGGCACATATTTTGTAGGCTTCTTTCTTTCAATCAAATTAACTCAAAACCCACACCCAAAAGATTATTACAGCTTTATGATCTAGACATAAAGTGCTATCAATATCAAATCTTTACTCTCAAATTAAATAAATCTTACGACTTACTTCAAACATAAGAAACACTGAAAGACCCAAAAGCCTCTAACAAGCTACTACTAGTGTCATGGCATTCCCCTGCCACAGCATGATGGATTGTACAGTACCAAGAACAGTAACAGTGACTTGAAGCAAAGAACGTAAGTGGAACTACAACTCTTACTAAAAAAAGCATACCATAATTAGTACCTAGAACAGTACCCCATGGTACGACGAATCATAATCCCTAACGGTAAAATGACCTCAAATCACTGTCTCCAAACAGCATTAAAGCCCTCTCTAGAATGTGGTCTTCCTGGGTTCCATGAAAGTATGGACTTCATACGAAAATTAGAGCTCCAATGGGCACAAATCCCATGTCTGACTCAAGTAATGTACTCAAAGGATGGTCCTGCATCTCATGAAAACCTTGGACAAAAGAGTGGCCGAGCTTAAACCCAAAAGGGCTGTTTCCGAGCAGGACAACCTTGCAGATCATGGAATTTAAAATTATGTAACCCAGGAGAGACCACCAAAGGTTCATTTTGACCCAGAAATAGTCATTGATGAAATTGGAAGAAGGCAAATTTTGAGGTAGGAAACTTCATCCATCCTCAAGGCATTTTAAAAAAATAGCCAAAGAATCATGTCAGGATGTAATCCTCAAAATTACTACCATAAAGCTACAAATGTCTAGTACGACAAATGGTGATTTGCAATACTTCTGTGTGCATGTTGACCTTGTCACCTTAGAAGTTTGATATTTGATCTATATAATCATGGTTTATTCTTCCTTAAGAAAAACAATAGGATCATACCCACTAAATGGATCATATCTTGATACATAAATCTGACTCCATATGATGAGATCACAAAGTAGACTATGGGTAAGATTCTGCTAATGCATGTTATTTTGATAACTTGCAAACGAGGGTCAGATCTCAAAGATATGTTGGGGTGAGTTCACACATGACCACATAACCCTCCCCACCCCCTGTACACACACAAGGAGGGAGGGGGGTGGGGTGGAAGAGAGAGTAAAGCTAAAATAGTTCAGTAGACACTTGTCCCAAATTCTTCTGATGCAAAATTACAAAAAAATCCACAAGGTTGATTGTGATCATCTGTATATATTGCCTGGAATCCCAAAATCACATGCCTTAGAAGTCTCTTGTATGCATCAGATAGATGCAAAACAGAAAACTTTAACGGTAGGTGTTGCTGCCAATCTCCGGTGAGATGGTCAGCGATGAGCTGAGTTGCTGCGTCTGAGTACTGGACGGTAGAAAACCTGCAAAATGAAATCCTTTTGCTGGAAGTTGTCTGGCGGGGGACCCTTCGATGCCTAAGTCAGCCGGAGAAAGAGAACAGTCAAGAGCCAAAAGCGAGAGCTCAAAAGTTTATATTTAGTCTAACTTACCTGGTCCCCCATGGCTTACCGCTTTATATAGATCAAGGAAAGCCGTTACTATGTAACTCCCATCCTTGAATATTCGGGATGTGGGAGTTATGGCGTTTACTGGACGGTTATCTCATTAAATGCCATTAAAGCCAAGTAATAGGCCGCTCGTAGGTGACTATTGCGCTTCACGTTCGTAAGTAGTTAATACTCATACTGGATAACCGTTGTTTGATCCCAGATTTGCAGGATTTAAATAGTTGGAATGGTGCTGAGAATGTCGTCGGTCAAGTGCCGTCTATATGTCGAACACTGTCGGTCAGATGTTGATCGCATGTTGAACCAAGTCGATCAAATGCCGACTTTATCAGGTCCCATCGATCTAAGTTGGCTTGATCCATAACATAGTTCGCTTAGTTGGTGCAGAGATGAGGAAGAGAAATAGTTGTCGCGCACTTGGTCGGTAGGGAGACAAGGAGGAGAGATAGTCGATTAGGCGGCGAGGATCTATCCCAACAGTAGGATACCATGTTTTGATTTGATCTATAGTTCACAGCATCCAAATTAGTTAAACTTTCGTTTGTATATGTTTTAACATGTCTCGATCAATATCAACAGTCTTTGGAATCTTAAAATACATAGCCTGTGATGTACTTAGTTATTATATTGCTACATCTGTTTTGTCTTCAATTGATGCATAGGTAAGAGGCATTCAAAGCGCGCCATATTTGTTTCTTGGTAATGCAGACATCATAAATTATGATCAACAATGTGGAATTTCACTTTTAAAGGGCTATTGTTGATTTTGCACCGGAAATAATAGGTGACCGAGCACTTTCAAAAATATTTTAGCTTTACCGTACGTATTATACATGTAGACTCTGCATATGCTTTCAAGGCATACCTGGTGCTACTTCTAGCATAAGCAATGAAAACTAGCTTTTGGCTTATGCTTAATTGAAGCATCTGAGGGGAGGCAAAAATGGATTAGCAAAACCAAAATTAATCCATCTCATCATGGACCAAACCCAGACCATCAAAATTTAATCTTGTAGACTGTATCTTATTCCTTAACCTAGATCAAAATTACAACTAAATTTGATTTATATCTATCAGAATTAAAAATCAACCAGAATTGGAAATCTATAATAATTATCAAACCTTATTATAACCAAATAGGCCTAAAAAGTGCTTTTGCACTGTGTTAAACAAACAACATTAACCAGCAAGTGTTTGCCATAAATCATATAATGAAATGCTTCATGAAGAATCCTTTGTAAAGGTAGAAACCAGACATGCCCACATTTGAATAGTGAAATAACAATGGAAATCAAGAGCCACAGCTTGAAATCTCAAAAAAAGCATGACAGGTTGAAGCAAAGTACCTGAAAGTTGAACCTTCATTATAGAATGTTTTAATATGATGCCAAAGCCCATCAGCTCGGTCAAAAAGCAAGTAATAGTGGACAATTAGCATCTGTTCATGAAACACAACCCATGCATCAAAATTTGTAACCAAAGCAGGAAAGATGAAATACTTCCCAAGTTGCATCACACAACATATAATCATCGACATTTGGTTTGACATAGAATTATAAAAAAAAAAAAAAACTCAGTCAAATCACTATTGTTTTCATCTATGTATAACATAAATGCACATACAACACATTTTAGCAGGCCTGGCATCTTGAAAACACAACCCAGCACCTCCTCATAGAATCCAAATTTTTTCATCATCTTATATCTTACAAACAGGTATTTGGAGAGATTACTACTTGAAGGTTACCAGATGCTCACATCTGCTATTTCCTTTAACCTCTGTGTTGGATCAAAAACACTTCGAACATATTCTGCCAAGTCCACATTGGTGTTCTCATATTTCCTAATAAATGGATGTGATAGAAGCTGCAGAAATAAAGCATCAGCAAATTTAAGTACCAGAATGTGGAAAGGAAAAAAAACAGAAGTGAGAAATACAATAACCTGGACACATAAATTGCTTGCAATATAGTTGAGAACATCAAAAATACTCGCAACCATAATAGTCACAGTACTTCAGCCCAAGTCATGCCAGCTCACATCCATTGATTAACTCAATACACATCATGCATGACAGCATGCCTCACACTAAGAGATGAGCTTTCATGGTAAACTGACCATCACTCATCTTGCAGAATAGCAGGTCCAATCTTCAAGTAGGGTTCTAAGATTGGTTAAAATTCAGAAGTCCAACTAGAATTTTAGGCCAAAATAAAATTCAACTTGGACCTGATAACAGATTACATAATCTCAAGTTTGGGAAATAGAATATGAAAATAGTATATTTCAAGTCATTGAACACTATTCAATACTCGGACTTAAAGGGAAATTTCCCTTTCTTACCTTTCACCTTTGATTTCTGACATTATCATGTTGCCATTGGGGCCTGACTAATATTCTTTCATCATAGGATAATAAAAATGCACATACATCTGCAGCATGATTTAGCCTAACCTTCTCAATAAGAGTAGTGTCTGTATAATTGGGTTAACTAGCAAGACATACCAAAGCAAGTATGGATTTTGGGCAGGTGGTGTAAAGGGATTAAACTTCAAATGATCCAATTCTTCACAACAAAGACCATGAACAAATTATTCTTATCGATGTTTCAATTAGTGGTTCTCCTATATAGTTGTAAAAACAATGAGCTTGTTTTGCTGAAGTATTTTCTACAATATAATGCAAAATACATGCTATACAGTAGGATAAACATATCATATTTTTCACACAAGGAATTGATGAATTATGTCTATATATAACTTAAAATTCACAACAGAGACACGTCCAAATCAGTTACTAGTCCATAGCAACTTTCAAATAGAAACAGAAGCATTCAAACATGAAATTGTAGCCCATCCTGCTAACTCCCTGACACCACTATATGTACTAATCAAAGTGTGATGCACATCCTATTATACATCACTTAGGACATTACATTGCCTATCAATCTACACAGACTGATACTCATCCTATTATAACATCACTTAAAAAGGACATTACATCACCTATCAATCTGCACAGCTGGAATCACTTCAATGAGGAAATGTGAGTTCAGAAATTAAAACAAGGGCACACAGCATATACTCCTCTCACCTGCTCAGCTGTCGGCCTTGCATCAGCATCTTTCTGCAGGCAAGCATCAACAAATGAGCAGAACTCTGGTGAGTACGAGTCTTCTGGAGGTGTAGGTGATGAGTCATACAAGATCTGCCATAAACAGGTAGGCATGGCAATGATCAACAGAGCAAAATGGAAAATAAGTATTATTGGTATTCAAAAAGCATGGGATCATCAATCCAGTTAAATGCTCAAGGTGCACCTGTTATTGTTCATGAAACCATCTCCATTCTAATTTAAGAATTAAATTAGGAAAACGTTAAATGTAGTGCCATTTGTGAGCAATTCTATGTTCTCTCCCTGAAGCTGCTTAGCGAGAGATATACTAGGGTTCTGTACCTAACTGAAAGGGAATATATTGGATAAATCCTCTAGGTATATTTTGACATCCTCCAACCATGTATTGATGTGTAGTTTTAGGAGTTTGTACACCATCAGATTATCACCTGCACTCATACATGTTCAAGATGCATGTTCAAAATATGCATTCACACTCATGCATACATCATGTTATTATTACATGCACAATGCATATTATTTCAGGCAAGTATTGCCATAAAGCATGTATACCTTATCTGTTAAAAACTAAAAATTCTGTTCAACATTTTGGTGTATGCCACTTGCTGGATGGTATTTGTGGCATTCAGTGGCATGATGTTCCTGGTCATTTCTAAAAAGGAAGAATATCATACAAGGGCTGATAAATCTTAATGCTGTCGCCATAGAAATAGCACAAATAGAAAAAAGCACTACATGATACCTGTAGAAAGCATTCACACTCTACATGAAGAATAAAGGGAAATCACAACAGAGGGAAAAAAGGGAAAAATATTTCGCATGGTTAGATAAAGAAATGAAGGGGGAAAATTATGTGCAAGAAAAACTTGAATTGCAGGTGTGGATTATTTAATGGTGTAATTTTTTTTTAAAAAAAAAGAAATCTATTTTATGAAGCCAAATGCAATATTTCAACTAACAACCTCTACTAATTGAAGCAGTACTATTTAGGCATCATCCTAACTGTAGTAACATACTAGACAGACAAGTAACAATAATAGTCATTATGTATGTGTTGTATTCATATAAGAGCCATTGTATAATCGTCATAAGAGCTATTATTTGAACTTTCTACCGTTGACCCAGTTCAAATACCTATTCTTAACCCAAGTCTGTATACTGATTTCCAAAATATTATATTCTCTAAAAAATGACCTAATCAGATCTTGATGTTATTGTCTTTCATACCATTATAACAGCCAAGATCCATTATTTAAGCTAATATCTTTTCAGAGGAAAATAGGTTTGAAGCTGGACCATGAAAATGCCTGCTAAAAAGTAACTTGATGGGGTCCTTATAACCTTGTTCCACCCTGAAAATTATATATATGCTATAGCAAAAAAAGAAAATGTGATTGCTCAAATGACAACAAAAGTGGTGGTAGAAATGGAAAATTGTATAATAATAATAAAAAATGTGCACTAAAGCATGATGGGAGCAAGATATGTCCAGTGCTTGACATAATTTGCATATATCCCATTGTATTCTTAATGTTCTGCTAACTTGGGACTAACTGCTGTTCTTCTTATTTACAGTTTTTTCTTGTATCCATTCTGTCCGTCATGAGCCTTAGGCTCTCAACAAGCACACACGAGATCATTTTCCTATCCTGCTAGGGACGTCCGTAACATTGATCTACTTACGATTCATTCAGAAAGAACTATAGAGCACTGACAAAGCTTGTTTAGAAGAGCACCAGTTTGGCTTAGAGCTTAGAACAAGGAAATTAACCATTGACCTTTGCTCATTGTCTAAACTGTCCCACATTAGGATGCATTATTTCATGAACATGAAAATGTATTAGCACTTTTCTATCCGAGAAAGTCTAACTCCATGCTATCCTTCTGCAATTCTCAGGATTCAAGATAATTTTTGGGCTCCTACAGGCTCCTCAAGCCTGGTGTGGATGTTTCAAGCACATTCTCCTTCAAGTTTACTGGGACATGATCCTTGCTGATGATGATATCATAATTTCCATCTAAAATTGTAGCTCCAACATTAGCACAGCCTCCAACATTAGTTTGAGATGAAAGACCTTAGCTCCCTCCACAACTTAAAACTTGGGGTTGCCTTCGTCACAATGTATTTATTATGGCAGTATAAACACACTTTTATTTAACTATTCATGCTTGCTTAGTTGATACTGACATTGTGGATGAATTAATGGAGCTCCATCTGGAGCTTTGTCCTGCAAATTGTGAACCACTACTGAATCCTAGATGGTGTCACTAGCTCATAGATGATCTAATCTATATCGCTAGCTCCAGGCCAACAACCCGCCACATTATACGTGTGCCAGTTTATCATTTCTCTGCATTTTTTTATTCAATAACCATATTGCACATTCTTTAATATATTACAGGGGCTTTATCCTATACGGATGATCCGATCCACAAGGACCATGATTAGGAATTGTTTGATCGTCTTTCTCCGAGACCATTTTGTCTGAGATAAATTGTATTGATAATGGCCCTTTAACCAGTTTTTCCATTCATTTTTTCCAGACTTACAAATTTTTTTTTGTGAAATTTTTGAGTAGTCTACTTCCCCTCAAATGATGAATCCCCTTAAAGGGGATACTTTGGGACTCGTAAGGGATTTACTTGTCTATATATCATTCCCTTCAACCTTTTAGGTCTCTGCTCATATTTCTACGATCTCAATCTGTATTTACTTGAATGATGCTACAAATCTCCATCAAAATGAGTTATTTCATAATTGAATAAAAATGAGGAGCTGAAGTTTTTTGTCCTTCTATTCTGACGGTATCCAAAGCATTAAACATGATTCATGCTAATTGAGTTGATTATTGTACTAATTACTAAAGAAGATAAAATGATGAGAACCGAAAGGGCGAACCAAGGGAGTAGTTGTAATATTGTTTATCAAGATATCCACAACCTGATATACATTTTTGAGGGGTTACTAAATATAGGTCTTGCTTAAATGGAAGGTTCAATTTACATCAGAAGTGTTGGTTCTTGATTTTAAATTGATGCTGTTCTAAGTCATGCTTAGATGTAAGGTTCAAATCGGGCTCATATTATTGATTCTTGATTTTATTATAGTTCACATTTTAAGTCGTAATGAACCTTGAGCCACAAGTTGTATCATTTCTAAATTCTCAGGGCCTACAACTTAAATAAGAGGGCTTCATATATGCCTGGTCATTTCAGTAAGGGCCCTAACTCATAAATGGAGGACAAAGTGATGACAAGTTTGCATAAAAGCAGACCAGTAAGAAGGCAAACAGGGATTAAATGGTTTCTCAGGCAAAGGAGATAAATATGAAAACTACATGCAATCAGTTACATCGTGTCAAGTGGATGCTGGAAAAATCAAAATAGACAACCAATAAACACTCTATTAAGAGAGAAAAAGAGGAACTACTACTAAGGAAGCAGTTAACAGGACTAATATAAAGATATGAAATCATGGCAGTCCGACTGCTAACAATTCATGATTTCTTCAAACTAAGTGCCATAAATTGACCAAAATGCTTAATTGTTTAGTTGAAATTCAACATCCATCAAAGAATTGCTAAAGTGAACTCCTCACTGCATCAGGTATGGAAGTCTTGTTATTTGCTGAGTTTTCATAACAGATTCTCAAAATGCTCGATTCTAGCCATGGGTCATATAATGCTACAATCAAACCATAAAGATGAACAGCAAATGATGCAGTCTTAGATAATCGATTGCATGCTTCAACTAATAGTACACAAAGAGCTTTGCTTATATGTTATTTGGAGAGCAAATTGAAAAGATACAATAATTCTTGGACTCCACCAAATATGTATATGGCAGATAAATGCAATGCAGAATGGCAACCAAAATTATGACTATCAATTACATGGGTTTAAACAAAAAAAGGAACTAGTAGTACCTGTCGTGTTCTCAAATGTATTCTTTTTAAAAAACTATAAAATTTTCCTTAGATTCAAAATCCACCTATATAATTATTCATAATATATTCTTGTTGACACCTATGTAACTATTCATAAAGAAGTGACAGCTATATTACTTTAATATAAGAAACTACTTTGAATGAATCAGAGTAGCAAATGTAGTTCAGAATGAAAGCATGATTGAGAAAAATAAAAACTGAGGAACTCAAAAACAATAAGAAATTTTACCAAACACTATTTCACCTGCAACATAAGATTGGCAGGTCCTTCGTTTGCGGTATATGGAAATTTTCCTGTACCACATTCAAATATGGCTAATCCAAGGCTCCAAATGTCAGCCGCGTATGAGTAGTTCTGATTTCGAATTCTCTCAGGTGACATGTAAGTAACAGTACCAACGAAGGTAGCACACTGTCAGAAAATATGCAGAGATGTTACAAATATATACCCTTAATTTCCATGTCGAAGAGAAGTCAGTTGCAAAAAAGCAATCCTTTAAGAATCAAAGGCTTGAAAAGTGATCACATTAGAAGAAATAAATTAAATATTACCAGTAGCGCACCAGATAACATACCATCGCCATTGAATTATCTAAACCCGCACTTATTCCAAAATCAGTAATTTTCGGCTCCCCCTTGAGATTTATGAGCAAATTTGCAGGTTTTATATCTCTATGTACTAGATGTCTTGTCCCATGCAAGTAGCTTAACCCCTTGAAAGTTAAAACATCTAACAGATCATTCAGATAAATAAATAGGGCACAACATAAACTAATAACAAGCAATTATGGAAACAGCAAATACAAAAATGTAATAATCTTACTTGCAGCAATTTCTGAACCATATGCGAGAGAACTGGCTCTGGTATACATTTCTTCACCCTCAAAACATCTGCAAGTGAACCTCCATCCATGTATTCCAGGGCAATGCTAATTTGTCCTGAGTCAGGGGTATAAAATGCTCCATGGAATTCAACTAAACCCGGATAGCAAGATGCCTCACAAAGTGTCCTTATCTCATTAAGAAGTTGTTGCCTTTTCTCCTTTAAGGAGTAAGAAAATATGCATAAATAACCAATATGTCGCATTCATCATAACCTTGAATTCGTACTAAATATGGGTGACTAAATATATCATCTAGCTTTAGATGTCTCGATATGCAACAAAATCTCTATAAGAACGAACACATTTTTTAAATTGAATTGGCATGATTAACTGCATATATGCTTATTACTGAAGGATACTGAAAAGGAAAAGACCAAACATACTTCGACAGTATGGTGTCTGCTATGATTACAAGCATGCATGTGCATATGCACACATATCATTGCATTGAGAAGATTCAAGAGCCAATAAATGACACAGCTGATGCAGGTGAAGAGGTAGTAGGGGCAATGTTGATACCTTATTTTTCAAGTAGGGTTTGCACATGTAGACACACTATATTAAAACTTAGCATTATCAAGCAGATAAGAACAGAGTTTTGATGCATTAGCCCCCTTTCTTGACACAATCCTGAAACAGTACCATTTTCTTACGGAAAGCCACCTAGTCTCTGATTTTTTTGCAAAAGGAAAAAAACCATATGTCAATGAAGTAAAGATTTAACTTTGTTCATCTCTTCCATTTAAATGATTATTTAACCTAAAACCCTACCAATCTAAATAAACCAAGGTTCGCGGACTCGGTACCGGAACCCATGCCGGTTGCCGACGGGTACGGCACGGTATCATATGGTACCGTACCATATCAGATATAAAAAAATCAAAAAAAATCTCATCCAACAGCACAAAAAAAAAAAAAAGAAAACCGACCGAACCGGCCCCAAACCGTATCAAACCGAACCGGACTGACCAGTATCCAGTAGTTCAGGCCGATACCGTACCGAACCAACCGGTTCAATCCGGTTCAGGCCATTTTCCAAAACTCCGGCTTGAACCGGACCGGTTCCCTATTGGTACAGCATGGTACGGGGTGTACCGACCGGTTCGGACCGATACGAAATACCATCAAATGAACCCTTCTAACTTTTAACGGTAGTACTTTCATTTTTCACTTAAACCATGTCCTCGATATAGTATACAATTTAGTTCATGAGAACTATGAATCAACAACCACATGATGTATGTTATGAGAGGCTGTCAGATCTAATCCACAGCTTGTTATATGGTCATAGCTTAACTACCAGGTCATTTACATTAAAATTAGTTATAGTCATTTACAAGAAAGATTGCAAGGTAGCTAATTTTTAGTTATATGACTGGTGTTGATTTCCCTTATTGACCAAAAGTTAGAGGCTCAATGTCTCTCTTCTTAATAAAACAGGGACTGTTTTGGGATTGGATTGAAAAAGGAGGATTAGTGTGCAGCAAAAGGAAGTTCACATAAGCAAAAAGTAAATCTGCTATATTTTATGGCAATAACTAAAATTTGATCAAAAGTATCTTAAAAGAACTTCTAGGAGTGAAGACAAACTTCTGCAGACATATCACGAATTTGACTTTTCCTCAAAATGGGGTTCAAGTTTGGGTAGTTCAGGATATTTGGCTTTTATATGACATGCATATGATTGAAGTCCTGATGGAGGTAGTTGGTCTTTAATGATTGTTTAGGAAATAAAGAGCTTTATGTGAAACCAACTTAAGTGTTTTTCAATATTAGGAATCATGGCCGCAGTTTTAAGCCGGGGCGAATATGAAAAAAAGGAGCAAAATTTTAAACCTTCTCAAATACATTTATCTTCTTCAGGGCCAAAATTCGGTGAATGGGTACATATATTGCTCTCTGAACTACACTGCTTGCTCCACAACCTATGGCTCCAAAAATATGCATATCATGAGAAGCACAACGATACATCTTTTCTCCTTCCACTTCATCTACTATCCCAGCTGTACGCTTTTGCAGACCTAGCTCATTGATATTGTACACGCCGCATGATCTGCTCAACAAGTTGACTGTTCCACCTTCCGACACCTTCAGAATACCAAAAAGCAATTTGTTTCTTACTTATCAAAAGCAATAAGCTGTGATTTAGATAGTAGTATGTATGGCACACAATGAGCAGCTTTCTGGGAAAACTGAAGCATAATGACTTATAGCTTTGCAAAAGAGATATCTATTAGTGTCAACAAGCACATGATAACATGGATATATTACATATCCTAGAAAATGTAGAAAGAATAATGTTAGAAGCTTGTATTGCCATTTTTTAGGAAAAAAAAAAGTTGAGCAAAATTCCCTTTCTGTGTTTACCATAAAGAATAACAAAAGGACTTAGTTTTTTTGGAAGGAAAATCCACCAAATGAGGCTACCTTTGTAAGAGGAAACGGTGGGCCAATCAGTTCTGTGTCATCCATTTACAAGTGTATTACTGTATCACATAGTCGTGCAAATTCTATAATCAAAAAGGAAAAAAGATAAATAAATTAAAATCAAATTAAAATTATTGATCTTAATTGCCTTATTTCTTTAGCAAGCATTATAGATGATTAAAAGTCCATAAGAAACCCCACACACATACATTGCGCCTCAAAATTTGCATCCACACATGCATAAATGAGAGATACTATTCTCCCTCTCTTTATGGGACAGAGATTAAAGTATCCACTGCAACAGTGGGGGAATAAATTCTCAGCAAGAATACAATGCCCTATCTAGTTTGTTAGCAACATAAGCTTGGCATAGCATTACTTTGTTTTGTTTCTCAATATCAATGCAGAGCAATTTCCTATAAATTTGATTTTTGTACTGAAATACTTAACCATATATGAGTCACAAGGATCCAATGGCATCCCATTCGAGGGCCCTTTTTCTGAATCAAATAAGGGCTCTAATCTCTTTTTCAGCTCCTCCAGACCAGCCATAAGGACTTATTATCACTCCAGTCTCAGCTCATAATTAAAAGAAGAATGTTGGTAATCCCTGGAAGAAGAATATGGTAAGTACATTCTGCAAACTAATCTGAATTTCACATTGTCAGAGTTAGAGCGATAACAAGAAAGTGGCTATAACCGTTACTAGAAACAATAATTAAAATGGAATATTCAGTGGGATTGATTATTGTTCTACATTCAAATCACAAATCAAACTTGATCATCGTCATCGCAAAATATTGGTAGGTTTTCACAAATCAATATTCATCAACCACCATCAAAATTCAAGATTCTGCATCAGCGGATCAAAACCAATGATCAGAAAAGCTGCAGAAGTTGGAGGGAACTAATTAAATGGGCTTGAGATTTTAAAGCACTAATAAGGAAAAACAAAAAAGTATAGAAACTAACCTGAAACAAAATTGTTATTGTTTCAAATTCTCTGCTCGTATTGTCCCGCTAAAATGCAATGAACTCCCTATTCTCCTCTAATGTCTTTAGGGATTATTCACATAGAGGGGATTTGAAAACCCCACTGTCTAATTTCCTAAAAGCCTTTTTCTTAAAGCACATCTAGTCCCCAAAAATAGTCAAGAATCTGCGCTGGCCAAGAGTAGACAAAAAAAAAAACAAATAAGAAATAAGGAAATCCACCATAACCATTCTTCCTTTCTAATATCTCCAAACCCTAGAAAGGCTAGAATGCTTCTTTCTTTTTTTTTCTATTTTGGACATTACACGGAAGTTTTCATCACAATGTCCAAATCCTTTAGCAAAAACACCAAAAAAAAAAAAAAACCATTAATCACGGATCTCATTATTTTATGCCCTTAGTACATAATACAGGGAACCGTGGAGGGAATCGAGGATACAATCGGCAACCAATTTCCCAGATAATTTTTGCAACAACTAAGAAATTCATCATGGTTCCACCAATCAAAACAGATAATCGAGATCGCACCTATGAGCGAAAAAGAACTCAAGAAATTAAAAAAATCGATGGAAGTCCAACCTTTTACGAGAAGAAGGACGCCTTTCTAAATACCGCTTACGATAGCAAGAGGAGGAAAGAAACTACCAAGGATCAACAACGGATTTGATCGTTCGATTCCCCTAGCAGTCTCCGCGCTCTGCTTATCCCTTCTCATATTTCTTTTTCTAATAAAGAATGCTTTCCCCATTTCTTGTTTTAAATCGCCAGAGAGCGATTCGCCACGTGTCGATCGTCCGTCTGAGAACGATTATCGCCATGCATGGTATCGTATCTGCCGTTCACGCACAAACGGAGAGCAACGCTTTGTGCTAACAAACCCATCAAAGTATACAATTGATCGAAAATACTGATTCCAATTTAAATTAGATCAATTTTTTTTAGATTTCATTCAAAAATTTTAGAAACTGAAATCAAAACCTAGATTGGTTTTTTTTAAATTCGACTCAATTTTAGTTCAAAAATATTAAAAATTAAAAGATCAATTTGATTTTGATTTCACATATATACTTGTATGTTATTTTAATACCGTTAGTCCATTACTTCTATATTTAGTCCATCTAATCTGTCATGCAAATTATTTATTTATTTATTTAAAAATAAATAAAATAGATAACAATCTATTTAACTTATTTTATAATTTTTTATTTAGTATAAATTCAGTCATCTATAATTAAATAAATCAAATCAAATTAATTTTTATGATTTGTTTTAAATTAATTTTTTTATATAATTGATTTGATTTTGATTTCAATTTAAAAAAATAGATTGAAATCAATTTAATTTAAAATTTGATTTCAAACTACTCTGAATTGAAACGCACGCACCTCTAATCGAGGTTCCAGCATCAAGAGATACATTCTCGTGGAGTCACGGGAAAGTCCACAAAGAATGGACATGCTCGGACTTCTCCGGACAAGTCATCATTAGAACTGATCATGGGCCCGACCTTGGACTTAAATTATATTCATTTTTAATTGAACTTTAGAGTCGAGCCTATAAAAGATTTGATATTTTTTAAACTCAAGCCTATCCCATGATCAGGTCTGGTCACAATTTTTATCCTATGCTCTTGAGGCGCACATATTTGACATATGGAAGCAACACGCGGACCGTAAGGCTTGAAAATGAAAAAAATGCTAAGCATTGCTGGAAATAGGACCCAACCACTAGCTTTGTCTCTCCCTCCTTTTTTTTTTTTTTTTTTTTTTTTTTTTTTTTTTTTTTTTTTTCAAATTGAACATTAATTGGGTTGGGAAAAGATAATGGATTTTGGTGATAATAGGAACCAAACCCGTTGGCCCAAATCAAATTCTTTAGATTATGCTTGAGTTAGGGCTGACAATGGATTGAGCTGCACCAAGCTGCATCTTGCTCAAGTCGGATTTGAAATATTTTTTTAGGCTTCGAGCCGACCTAAAATTTTTTTAAATTTTAAGGCTCGAGCTTGACTCGGGTCCAAGCCCGTCCTACTCGAACTCAATCGGATCAGTTCGAATTCATTATTTGGGCCAAATATTAGGCTGGCCCAAACTCATTATTTGCATCACCTTTGGTATGACTTATAGTTTAAATGGCCACGGTAGTTGTCTGTAGTTCTGTAAACCTCCATCAATCAAAAAACTAAGTGGTCAATATACATAATATCTTCAAATGAATGGTTTAAATTTAGAGTTGCTTAGGTTTTCCATACCCATAAGATGTTTATAATTAAATGGGGATTTTATACAGATCAATCATAAGAAGCCGTATATTGCCTAAAAATTGGAAGGATTTGCTTACAAAATTCATTAAACCATAAATACTAATAAAGTAATTGGACTATTATTTCAAATATTTTAAAACCAGCTGGCCATTCACTAGAACTAAAGAACATCAAATTATACTATCCATAGGATACACATTTTAAAAGATGTAGAGTGACTTCCCAAAAGAAGTTCTAATATGCATGATCATGGTCAATATAAATCCAAGATCATGGACCACCACTTTCAGAATCCCAACATTATATCCGTATGTTGTGTTAGAAAATTTTACTAAAATTTAAATTTTCATTAATTATATGATTTGTATTAAATAAAATCAGATTATGACAAAGTCCAATAAGATAAAATAACAGACTATTTGTGATCATAAAATTAAAAACCCAATGCACATTTTATTTAAAACTTGGTTGGATGGTAAGTCTGGGCTACTAAGTTTTACTGAGCCTATAATGGGAGGAACTAGTAAACCATTATAAATAGACTAGGTTGCCTCTTCAAAATTTAATTTTTAGATGCTAACCCCATTCATAACTATCATTAAAGTAAGATTTTCGGATAGGAAGACCCAGCATCAAATACACATTTGTGTATTCCATAGTGGTGCAAATAGATATTTCTCTAATTTTTGATTAATTATCTCGATGTTCTAATAATCATGCATTTGATCCTATGAAAAATCGTCCTTCATGTGGTATCAGAGTAGATTGTGTATGATTTAGAACCTGAAAAATTTGCATTAGAATTTTGTTATTTGATGTATAAATTGATCTTTGAAATTATAGGAATTCATGAGATTTTTTACTTTGAATAAAGTTTGTGGCTTGTGAATGATTGTTTTGATGATTATAACATAAAAGAACTTGATTAACTGCACAAAATCATGTATTTATTATAAAAAAATCAGTTTTTTTGAAATTTTATGATCTAAAAAAAAAAATCATCCTACAAAGGCATCCAAGGAAATTAGGAAGCCATTGGTTCTAATAGATGAAACAAACAAACAAAAAAAATCTATGGGACCCCCCAGCTCCGGACCATAGAGTTGACGCCTTTAAATTGTTTTTTTTTTTTTTTTTTTTTTTTTTGACTCTAGGGGCACCTTTTCTCTCGCACGGGAAGCTTCTTTCCTCGGTCCCCATTATATTCCACTATTATCCTTCCATTTAATCACTGCTGGACTCATGTTGGAGCAGGTGAAGTTCCATATTTTTATTTGTAGCTCATGGCCGATGGAATGCAATTCCGTCTTCGTTGTTGCAAGAGATCTTCTAGAAGCCACTCCGTAATAATCTGTCTAGTTCCGCAACACAAGTACCAAAACAATCAAATTAAACCCAGAAACAACTCAATCTGGAACATCTTTCAGATATGAAACAGTGAGAATGAAACAATACACACACAAAAAAAAAGGGAGTCCAATGATATTGATTGAACATGATTACATATTATACTCTCCTCATATGAGAATGTAAAAATTATACTCTCAAACTTGATGTCGTACATATTTTATATAAGATTAAAATTTAAATTTTAGATAAAATTATTATTCATAAAATTAAATATAATAATATTAAATTATGATTGTCAAAGATAATTTTTAATAAATATCTTATGAAATCATATCTTCACAATAATTTCGGTCTCAATTGAGAATTTTGTGAGTTATTGTGAATGTCATCGCCAAAATGATGCATTAATTCCAAGCTCGCAAATTTTTCTTTATTTTTATGAGACATTCTTCATATTAATATGTCCAATTATCTATCCAAAAGGGGTTATTATGTGTATTAAAATTGAAGATAATATGAGGTTTGATAGTGGAAATACACTGATCTTGAGAAATCTATTTACTAAAAGATAATAGATTTTTTAATTGACATGTATTATCTTTGATTTTGTAAAGAGATATATTGGGCCCAGAAAGTTTGTCTGCCCAAAGGGGATAGATTTTTGAACACCTTGTATTCTCATTATTTTAATCTCATACTTGGAGCTTAATAGCATGTCATGTTGTCTACCCAAAGTGGAGTTTACGATGATATACCTGATGCTCTTATGGGGAATAGCTTATCATGTTTAAAACTATTTTTGTTTATTTGTTTATTGGCTGTACCGCTAATATGTTGCATGTATATTTAGTCTCTCTCAATGTGAACAGTAATACCACCATAGAGGTCTTGACTGGCTCCAACTATAAGAGATAAAAGCAAGACATTAAGTTCGTACTTGGGATTGTGGACATTGATTTGATTTTACAGATTGATGAGCCACCTAAGCCTACTGACAAGAGCACTGTTGAAGAGAGAGCTCCATACTAAATGAGAGAACCGATTGAGCCTGCTAGCCATGAAGAAGTCGGTTGTAAAATATCTAATGAGTGGTTTGCCTGAGACCACTAGTGCCAAGGAGAGCTTCACTACTATTAGAGAGAGATACCAAGTATCAGATAATGCTGAGGCTAGGCATCTGATGAGTGAATTAATAGGTACAAGATATGACAGCTCAAAAGGAATCAGGAAATACATTATGAGGATGGTCCACACTCAATCTAAGCTCAGAAATTTTTAGATCCCCATCAATGATAACTTTATTGCCCATCATGCCCTCAACTCATTATCAGCTAATTTCAGTCAGATCAAAATAGCTTATAACACTTAGAATCAATCTTGGAGCATCAATGATTTGATCACCAAGTGTGTGGCTAAAGAAGAAAAGCTAAAGAAGGAGAAGATTGAGAATACTTACCTTGTTGCTTAGTCCAAACCCAGCTCTAAGGAAAAATAAAATAATAAAAAATTCAAGTCTTTTGCTCTTAAGAAAAATCATAATTTCAAAAAGTAAGGTAATGGTGAAACATAGGATAAAGAAGGGTAAAAGAGTGACATGAAGAACAATTGCTATTTTTGTAAGAAAAAGAGTCACAAGAAGGTTGAGTGCACTAAATTTAAAGCTTAACTATAAAAGAAAAATGAAGAACAAGGTAACTCACTAGCCTATATCTGTTTTGAATCAAATTAGATCAATGCTCCCCTGAATTCTCGATGGCTTGATGATGGTGCCGCTATTCATGTGGCATCTACCTTGTAGGGGTTCATAAGGAGAAGGAAGCCAAGTGAGAGAGAGTTCAAACTAAAGGTAGGGAATGATGTGGAAGTTGGAGTCAGCTGGGTCGGAACTGCGAAGTTGAAGTTAGATTCAGGATTTGAATTAGTTTTGAAGAATACTTTCTATGTATTCTCATTTAGGAGAAATTTGGTTTCAATTTCTTTGTTTGATAAGATTGGATATAATTTTATTATCAGTAATAAAAGAATTGATTTTTTTAATTCTTGAGGTATTGGTAGTCATGTTTTATCTGATGGATTGTATAGGATGTACTTGGCTCCCAATAGTTTTGACTCATCTTTTAATGTATAACATGTTGGGTCAAAAAGATCCAAAATCAGAGAAAAGTCTTCCCTACTATGGTACAAACGGTTAGGCCACATTTTCAGAAAAAGAGTTGATAGACTAATAAAGAAAGAAATTCTTTCTCCCCTTGATTTTTAGGACTTGGGAACATGTGTTGATTGTATTAGGGGAAGTTGACCAAGGCTAAGAAGAAAGGTGCAACCGGCAATCAAGGTCTTTTGAAAATCATACACACGGATATTAGTGGACCCTACTTAACCATCTTATGTGGTAATAAATATTTTATCACATTCATTGATGACTTCTCTCGATATGGCTATGTCTTTCTGATAAAAAAGAAATCCAGTGCATTTGGGAAGTTCAAAGATTTTAGGACTGAAGTTGAGAAGCAAACAGAAAAAGTTATAAAGATAGTTAGATCTGACCGTAGTGATGAGTATTATGGCAAGCATGATGAACCTAGACAGCAAATGGATTCGTTTATCAAATTCTTACAGGATTATAGAATCATTGGACAATATACCATGCTTGGGACTCCTAAACAGAATGGCATAGTTGAGAGATGCAATTGCACCCTCAAGGATATAATGAGAAGCATGATAAGCAAGTCTAATCTGTCAGAATATTTGTGAGAAGAAGCTATTAAGATAGCACGATACATTCTGAATAGAGTTCCAAGCAAGTATATGTCCAAAATTCCTTTTAAACTGTGGACAGAAAGAAAATCTAGTCTGAAAGGTGTCCTGCTGAAGTAAAGATTTATAATCTTTCTGAGAGAGAGCTAGATCCCAGGACCATCTACTGTTATTTTTGAATACCCAGAGCACTCCAAAGGATACAAGTTTTATTATCCAACTCGAGGTACCAAAGTAGTTGAATCAATTGACTCCAAAGTGCTTGAAGCTCGATATAGCTAATGAAAGTTGCTCTCAACCTATAATTGACGATGAATTATGCACCTTATAATTGACGATGAATTATGCACCTCTATTATAATTCTCTTACCTATAGAACATTATAATATTATGGTGGAATTTGTAGAAGGATGAGTCAGTATAATGCAGGGACTCAAGATGTGCCTGCTTTTAATAAGATTCTACTAGATTTTGAAGCTGCTATAGAAGGAGCTCCTATTATAGATAAGCCTATTAGAAAGATTTCTATGAGGAGATCCACAAGAGAGAGAAGATCAGCAATCCCCAATGATTACTATGTCTATCTTTGGGAGGCAGATTATGATATTGGCCAGATTATAGATCTCATAAATTATAATGAAGCTATCTCAAGTTCTCAATCTAACATGTGCTTAGATGCAATGAAAGAGGAAATAAGATCCATGACGGATAACTCTGTATGAGAACTGGTTGAATTACCTGCAAATTACAAACCCATAGACTGCAAATAAATATTCAAGACTAAGAAAGACTCTAAAGAGTTTAAAGCCAGACTGATTGCAAAGGACTTTACACAGAGAGAAGGCATTGATTACAATGAGACCTTCTCATCAATTTCTACTAAAGATTCATTCAGAATAGTACTAATATTGGTAGCTTATTTTGATCTAGAGCTTTACCAAATAGACGTAAAGATAGTCTTTTTTAAATGGAGATCTTCATAACGAAGTCTATATGGTGCAACTTGATGGGTTCAAAGAAGAAGGAGCACATGGTATACAAGCTGAAGAAGTCTATTTATGAGCTTAAGTAAGTTTATCGGTAGTGATACCTCAAATTTGATGAGATTATGATATCATTTGGCTTCATTGAGAATAAGTTTGACCAGTGTGTATATGTGAAGGTCAGTGAGAGCAAATTCATCTTTTTTGTACTCTATATTGATAACATATTACTTTCTAGTAGTGATATGAGTTTACTTCATGAGACCAAAGAGTTCTTATCCAAGACTTTTGACATGAAAGATCTTGGAAATGCATCCTTTGTTCTCGATATCGAGATTCAGTATGATAGATCTTGTGGACTGTTTAGATTGTCTCATAGGACTTATATTGAGTATGTACTTAAGAGGTTCAACATACAAAATTGCAAGCTTGGAGATACACCTATTGTGAAAGGAGACAAACTCAGCAACAAGCAGTATCCTAAGAATGATATTAAAAGAAAATCTATGAAGAATGTCCCTTATGCTAGTGCTATTAGAAGCTTGATGTATGATAGATATGCACCAAACCAAACATTGCCTTGGTTGTGAATGTCCTTGGTCAGTATCTCTCAAACCCAAGACATGACCACTGGATTGCAGCTAAGAAGATTGTGAGGTATCTATAGAAAACCAAAGACTTTATGCTTGTGTATAGAAAGATGGATAATCTTAAAGTGGTTGAATACCCTGGCTCAAATTTTGATGGGTGCTTTAATGATCTGAAATCCACTTCGGGATACATATTTATGCTTATTGGAGGAGCCATATCTTGGAAAAATATGAAGCAAACATTGATCGCATCTTCAACTATGTATGCTGAGTTCGTGGCATGCTATGAAGTAACCTCTTAAACTGTGTGGTTGAAGAATTTTATTTTTGGGCTCCTTGTGGTCGACTCCATCTCAAGACCACTGATGATCTACTGCAATAATAGTGCAGCTATCTTTTGTTCGAAGAATAACAAAATTAATAGTAGATCCAAGCACATAGAGATCAAATATCTCATAGTCAGGGGCTTAGTAAAGAAGAGAGACATTTTAGTAGAGTACATTGGTACAGAGTCCATGCTAGCTAATTCTCTAATCAACTACTAACACCCATTATTTTTAAAAAATATGTCGAGAACATAGGTATTTTATAGTCTTTTGATTTTTTGGGTTAGTGGAATTTGATGTATTTCGAGTTTATATGTTAACTTGATAGACAAATTTTATTTATGATTGATTACTTTATTAATTGATAAATTTTATTTTTGTATGATTTATATGTGCATATAAAATAAAATATAACATGGTGTCTCAAGAATAAATATTTATCTTGAGAATAATAGTTGTATGGGTATGTCTCATTTTACTACTATGAGATCTCGATATATTTTTGTTTGGTGACATACAGGTTTCTTTTAAAGTCATGAGATTTCTCTAGCTTTTATTAAAGCATGAGATTAAAGAGAAATCATGATAAGGATAGACATAGATATAGCACATATTTTGAGATCATTTATTAGGTACTATTCCTATCATACTACCAGCTAGCGGTCTGTGTTGGTATGGTTGTTGGTAATTATAACCATGGATCGATCTTATGTTAGTAAAATGGCATAATGATTATTATGCTTCATTATTGATGGTCATATTGGTTGGACTGTAGTTGAGGTGTTATCTTAAGATTTTTTTTTTTTAAATATGGCCACGTCAAAACTTTCTTGTTTACCCAGGTGTTAGTTTTATTTTTTCAAAAAAAAAAGACTACAATTAATGTCACCCAAGTTGGAGAATGTTAGAAAATTTTATTAAAATTTGGGCTTTCATTAATTGTATGATTTGTGTTAAATAAATTGGGTTGTGACATAGTCTAATGAGATAAAATTATAGGCTATTTGTGCTCATGAAATTAAAAGCTCGATGCATCTTTTATTTAAAGCTTGATTGGACGGCATGGGCTACTGGATTTTACTAGGCCCGTAATGGGTGGGACCAGTAAACCATTATAAATAAGCTTCTTCAAAATCTAATTTTTAGATGCTTGCCCCTTTGATAGCCATCATTAGAGCAAGATTTCTGGAGAGGAAGACCAAGCACCAAATGTACATTTGTATATTCCATAATGACGCAAACAGGTATTCCTCTAACTTTTGATTAATTGTTTCGGTCTTCTAATAATCATGCACTTGATCCTATGAGAAATCATCCTCTATGTTGCATTCATCATTCAAATATATATTGCTTTTCTCATTTCTTTGCAATGAATGCTAGAAAGAAGAGTCCACAACGCCACCAAAATTGGTGCACTCTACAGCGGAACATACAACCTTATTTGAACTGAGGATAAATATGTATGCATCTTAGAATGTAAATCCATGGATAATTGACAAACGAAAACCTTTCTTGAGATGCATATTGGCATATGGCACAAATACAGTGTTCTAATCAGTGCTAATGGGACTACAATAAGGTGGTGGATCAAGATTAGCTTGCAAAATATGAGCAAGAGATGTACATGATTGTTGGTGCCTCAATGATTTACGTCCATACTAGAGTGAAGAAGAGGTAATATTAGGTCCGTCTTTCACATAGTTTTATACAAATATTGATGAAAATATAGTTGGTTCATGTGCACATGAAGAAAAAAATATAATCTATTCTTCTATCCAATAATGCAGCATCTTTTTTCAGTAAACAAAGGAGCCAGTTGCTATATATTAAATAGTAGAAGCTATTTATAAATGATTATAAAGTGTGGATATTGCATCTTGAAAATAAAGTAGTGCAAAGATGCAGTTTGATAAACCTATGAAAAATACCACAAAATATTTAAAAGTAGTTGAACTTGATGAGCAAGTAGATCTGACAATTAGTGACTATGTCATTAGAGAATAGAGTTGCCTACCTTTATAGAATAGCTGATAGGCAATCTAAAGTAGGACCAACACAAGAAACTTCAAATATACGACCAATATAAAAGAAACTTCAAATATATGATGAGTAGAGATGCATGACACTTTGATTCGCATCCAAGAGATATAAAGCCAGGGGAACATAAAAGAAAATCAGAAGCAATATATAACAATTAATAATTCTTCCACAATTCAGTCTATCAATCATCATCTACATTGTACCATCATCTGCATTCAAGTTTATAAAACTCAAGCAATTTATACCTATTAAGTGCTAATATAAATATCAATTATAAATAATTAAAATATAAGCATAATAAATTATTAATATAAATATAAAAAATATATATACTTTCATCATATTTTTCATGAAGCCAATCTTACATATAAATCAAGAGCTCGATAATTGATGGATTCAAAGAGGCCCGATACTAATCCATAACTCTACCATTAGTGTTAAATGCTGACTCTAAAGAAATGGTAGAGATTGGAATAGCAAGAATATCTCGAGCCATTCTTGATAGTATAGTATAGATTGTTGTATTGTTCTTCTATCATGCTAAGATATCAAAGTTCTTATTCTTCAAATCAGGAAGCACATCATTATCTAAATAACTATCCAGCTCTGATCTCTTTGATCGTTTTGAGAAACTTTGATTTTTAAATTAAATAAAATTTATATCAAGTTTTATTTTCTCCATGCGAAATGAAGAAACTAAATTTGTATTACTTTATATAATCACATGTTGGCTCACTTGAATCAATAGAGGATTGTACTTTTATTACACCTGCATGCTCATTATACAATTTGTAAAGACAAGTATGAATATCATCAATTCTTTCTTTCTCTTTTTCACATCAAATGCCCTTTCATAACAAAATTCTATAAATATCAATTTCGATCTGAGATCCAAAATAAAAGTAATTACTAATAAATTATTACACCGACATCAATATTTGTTAAACTTTGCATCTCATTCTTCAATTGCTTCAGTATTTCATCACTATAAGCACTCGCATCCATCAACACTACCCTAATTTTTCATACTTCTTTTAGGTATAAATTAGATATGGAATATATTTTAGTGGCATCGAGAAAGATTTCTAAGAATTTAAGGATTATCTCAACTTTTTTTCATTCATCATTGGTGGGGCACATACATGAATGCTCAATTGCATATCTAATTAGAACATCTTTATAACTAGGTGCATCACACAACATTTCATAAATAGAATTTTACTTTGTAGCAATATCCAAAGTGAGTCCTTTTCTAACAAAAAATCTCATATATTGTGCAATTTTATTGAAAACTTACATTCGAAATAGGATTGCAGATACATATCTAACAATCTCTCTTATACATTCAATAATTTCATGAGTTATTTTCATCCCATCCTGAACCATAATATTTAGTATATATACACAACATCTGATATGACTATTGCCTACTAAGCAACATTCCATAACAAAAATAATCATGGATCCTTCAAATTATAGCATCATTTGTAGTACAATTATCCAAAGTAGTGGCACATATTTTAGAATCCAATTTCTATTCAAGAAGATACTTTCTAATAGTATCTTCAATTGCAAAACTTGTAACGAGGATATGGTAATTTTTTGAAACTAATTTTTTTTATGAAAAATAAAATCTGAATCAATATAATGATCTATGAGGGATATGTAACTAATTTTTTAATTTGACGTCCAAATATTACTAGTAAAATTTATTCAAGAAATTAATTTCTTAAAACCATCATGCAATTTTTTCTTCTCTCCTTGATACAATGCGATATAATTATTTTTTATAGTCTTACGGCCTATCACATTGCATAACAACTGAACAAATCTCATAAGATCCAAAAATAGGATGCTTAATAATATGAAATAGAAGCTCGACACATATAATAAATTTTATCACATTTTTTTTACTCTCTTCTTAATTGAATTTAAAAGATTTCACAAGATCTTTTGAGCTTGTTACTATAAACATTTGATTAATCGAATTCTTTTAATATTTTTTGAAAATATTTTTAAGATGATATTTTAGATGACTTATTCCTCCTTTAGTACTATCATTTAATATCTTTTTACCATATTTGTATGTAGCTATCGATCCATCAGATTTTTTTTCTCCATAAAATGATGTCATATCTAAGATCTTTTTTTAGAATCTGTCACAATCAATTTTAGAATTATCTTCATTTTTGTCATCCTCATTTCTTATACATTCAACAATCTCATTTTCATCCATTTTAGATTCAAACATTAGCAAAACAATTTGTACAAATAACACCATAAATTACTCAAAAAAACTAGCTAATGTCAAATTACAACATAAATCAACATATACTCACAAATTAAAAGTATTTTTTGATGATGTTTATATATGTAAATAGTGTGTAACTTTAGATCATCAGATGATGTTTATATATATAAAGTGCTCTTTGTATTTACAGTACTCATTGTTTACAAATTTTCAGATAAATTAGCATCTAGCGGTCTCACAACAACAAAGACATCCCACAGTATAAACAAATCCCAACAAAGACATTCCAGTTGTCAATTTATCATGGACAATAGAGGTACTTGCTATGGCTGATGAACAGTGAATGATGATCGAGGAACATCGATGGCCAACCTATTAAGGGCAAAGATCGGAGGGACACTGACTCTGACGGCCAATCTATCAAGAGCGAAGACTAAAGGAACACCAATGACCAATCTGTTAGGGGCGACGACCGAAGGAACACCAATGGCCAACTTCAAAATCTCTAGAGGAAAAAGGAATAGAGATTGAGGAAGAGAGATTTGGTAGGAGCCATACCTAAAATAACGAATAACGATGGTGACGAGCGAAGATGGAAAGATTGACATCGGTGATGGTCGATGAGGAAAGATGAATAACCAGCATCGCCATTTTGGTGATGGTCGATGGGGGGAAGATGAAAGATTGGAGCTGATGATAGGGGAAGATGAAAAATGATGAGGGCTCCCTCCACCTGAACATCGGTCTCTCTTTTTTAGTGGAACTGTGGAAGATGGAAGATGATGAGAGCCATCCGAAAGATTGAGGAACATCGATGATCGATGGGGGAAGACAAGAGATCTGTGTCGATGATGAGGGAAGACAAGACACCCACGTTGGTGATGATAGGCAGACGGACACAGACCACGACCAGGGGCTAGGGTTCTTTGATGGGGAAAGTCAAGAAGATGGAACACCAGAGGTCTGGAAGGTCCCTTAATTATATTCAGACTAATTGATTAAACCTAATGCTAACTGGTTAATCAATTAGATGAGCTAACTCAGATCTATATTTTGGGCTAAATCAATTTAAGAAGAGAATTGGGCTTAAGTTGAAAATTCGGGCTTAGGCCCAAGCAGGATCCAGATCGGGCCAAAGGTATACCTAAGCCTGGCCTAAAAAATAAATAGGCTCCATATTTAGGCCCAAGTACCGCTTGAATTATTTTGGCCTAAGCCTAAAGCTCGATTTGAAGTTGGTCCAGCCATAGTCTGAGTAGTGTCATGCCCCTGACTCGAGATATGAGCCAAAAGTCAAAACCATCGTCGCATATTTATGAAAGATGCCCTACAAGCATTCAAAGCTTTCAAATATATATCAATGCAACAAAGTAGAATTAATTAAAAATATTAAAAATTTAAATTTAAATTTATTAACCAATCCAAATGGTATGTAAATTCCAATATCTTACACCAAAAAAGTTCTACTAAAAAGAAATAATAAAAATAGATCTAAGTTTAATAAAGTTGATAGTGTCAAATCTTCTCTAAAACTCTCTCCCAAACAATCTCCACATTTATAATTAGGTATCTAAATTTAAAAAATAAAAGAGAGAGAGATGATAAGCTTGATAGCCTAAAAAATAATGAATATCTCAACTAGATATTTTAGATATGATCATAAGATATAATGTTCAAAAATAAATACCATGAATAATATAAGAATATATTTCATACTAATTTAAGTAAATCAAATATTTTTAAATATTTATATGCATATATAATCATAAATTTTATTCGAATCAAATCACATATAGCTTAATAGCCTTAACCATAATCACATTTATACTCTATGGTGAGGCTAGAAATAATCATGAGCTCAATCAAAGTGCCCACGTATAACCCATATTGATAGGATTCAGAGAACCAATACATAACCTCTATTGATAGGATCTAGATTATCAATACACAAGCCCAATTCATAGGATTCCAAAGTATCAATGCATAACTTCTATTGGTAGGATCCAGAATATATTAGGCTGAGAGCTCAAATCTGATATGTAAATACTTTTGTAATATAATATATATATATCATAATTTTATTTAACAAATATATATTCGATAATAAAATCAATAAACTATAATATTCTAGAAATCTCAAATTTTTAAATCATTTTTTGTTAAAAATATAGTTTCATTAATCATATATAAATCAAAGACTAATTATTTATTTTTAAAATAAATTATGAAGTATTTGGAAATGATGGTTCATTACTTACTATATGCAGAATATTGAATGGACAAATAGATTAATCTTGAGGAGATCCTTTAGAATCTATTATTTAAAATTATAGTCTTGTATTGATTTTAATTCATAACTAATCAAAATAAAATTTCATTTAGAATCGAATAAAAAATTATGTGTATCTCATGGATTAGAGTTTTAGGATAAGATCAAACTAATCATAGAAGATGAACCTCTAGTTTCATCAATCCTAAGCAAATTGAGGGACAACAAGTATGATAGAGGGAGAGAATAGTGAAGAGAGAGAAATAATTTAGAGAGAGAAAATAGAGAGAGAAAAAGATTAGAGAGGAAAGGAAAAGAGAGAGAAGAAAGAAATTTTTTCTTTTTTTTCCTTTTTCTTTTCTTTTTCTTTTTTTTTCTTTTTCTTTCCTCTTTCTTCTTCCTTCTTTTTTAGTGGAACAGGGGAACCCTTCTTCCTCTTGTTCTCATAGCAATGAGGCTCTCTCTCCCCAGTCAATAACACCCATGGCTAGAAAAGTAGACCATGATGGCGACAACTGGCCTTGCTCCAGTGACTAGCAGTGATAGACGACACTAAAAAAATCAAGAACGATGCATGAATAATAGGAAAATCAATAATCAAAACTTCAAGAAATTTTTTATAGGAATTTGGCTCAAATTCAAAGTTTACGAACTATAGAGGATCAAGAGGAAGATGATTTGAGGGATATACCTAGTCTTTGATGAGAATTGATCGAATTTTCAGAGGCCAAAGTGCATTTGAACTATCGATAAATAGGAAGAAAAGAGGGAGAAAAAGGTAGCAATTAACGATGATCTTCGATGAGGAAAAACTAAGGGGTTGAGGCCTTTAAATAGACCTCTTCAGGGAGAATTTGAAATTGATTTCAACTATAATTGCTGTTCAAATAAAGGGTTCTCAATTGAAAGAAGGAAGGGAACTCCTTCGGGAGTTCCTTCCACATATTTCTAGTACCTTTGCATGTGCTGGCATTTTTTTGTTTTTGTGTTGGGATGGTTTTAAAAATTTGGGTATTATATTCTCTCCTCTAAAAAAAAATTGTCCTTAAAATTTCTTATCTGTGCTTTCAAAGAGCTAGTGATATTTTTGTTTCATTTCATCCTCAAGTTTCCATGTAACTCCTCTTTCTGTATGATGACTCCATTGCACTTTGATATAAGAAATAACATGGTATCTCAGCACTTGATTTTTATGATCCACTATCCGCACTAGATATTCTTTACATGATAAATCCTTCAAAATTTGCAAAGGCTCAAGTTTAATATGATTTGGATCTGGCATATATTTTTTAATATAGAAACATAAAAAACATGATGTACTCTGACAAGTGAAGGTGGTAAGGCAATTCGATAGGCTACTCCACCAATTCTTTTCAAAATCTCAAATGAGCCAATGTATATCGGATGCAATTTGTCCTAAATACCAAACCTTAAAACTCCTCTCGAAGGAGATACTTTAAGAAACATATGTTCTCTGCCTTGAAACTCTAACTCTCATCCTCAAACATTTACATAACTCTTTTGCCTACTTTGTGCTGCTCAAAGTTATTCTTTAATTAATTGAATCTTCTTGACTGTTTGCTGTACAAGTTTAGATCCTAATTATCTTTGCTCAATAACATCACCCTAGTAAATTGGCGACTGACATCTTCTATCATATAATGCTTCATAAAGTGCCATCCGAATACTAGCCTGATAACTATTATTATAAACAAACTCAATCAAAGATAAGTGCTCATCCCATGAACCTTTCATATCCAAAATACAAACTCTCAGTATATCTTCTAAAATCTGAATAGTTCTTTCTGACTGATGATTAATCTGTAGATGAAATCTATATTAAAATTTAATTTAGTCCCTAAGACTTTATGCAAACTCTTTCAAAATTACAATACAAATATGGTGTCTCGATCAAAAATAATAGTCATAGAAATTCCATGTAGCCTCATAATTTTTTTTATATATAACTTTGCTAGCTTATCCAAACTAAAATAAACTCTAATTGATAAAAAGTGTGTAGATTTTGTTAATCTATCCACAACCACCTAAACTGCATTATTACCACCAAGAGTCTTAGGAGATCCAATTACAAAATCCTATAGTGATATTTTTCCACTTCGATATTGAAATATTAAGATGTTTAAGCAGCCTTGCCGGCTTTTGATGTTTAGCCTCGACCTTTTGGCACACCAAACATTGAGCTATGAAGTGAGTAATTTCTTTTTTCATATTATTCCACCAGTATATCTCTTTTAAATCTTCATACATCTTAATACGATCGGGATAAACGGTGTATCCCATCCAATGAGCTTATTTAAGAATTTCTTATTTAAGTTTTGAATCCATAGGTATGCAAATTTTATTTTAAAATCTGAAAGAACCATCATCATATATTTGAAATTCAGATTGATCACCTAATTCCACTAATTTTTTAATCTTTAATAATTGTGGATCACTACTCTGAGCAACTTTAATCCTTTTTATAAATGTTGACTGAATTCTTATTTGCTAGATGCACCTCTAAATCATACATTAAAATCTCAAATTTAAGTTTCTTCATGTCTTCCAAAATTTGCCATTGATGTGTGATTAAGAAAGCCAAGTTTTCCGCAAACTTGCTTCTCCAAAAGTTGGTAACTATGTTAGCCTTTCTAAGATGATAATTAATCATCAAATCATAATCTTTCAATCATTCTAACCATCTTCTCTATCTCATATTTAATTTTTTTGAGTAAATATATATTTCAAACTCTTGTGATCCGTAAATACTTCGCACTAAACACTATAAAGATAATATCTCTAGATTTTAAGAGGAAAATCACTGCTACTAACTCCGAATCATGTGTAGGATAATTTTGTTCATAGGTTTTTAATTGTTTAAAAGTATAAGGCACCACTTTATCATGTTACATCAGTGCACACCCAAAATATTTTCTAGAAGCATCACATAGATTGTGAATCCTTCACTGTCTGATGATATGGTGAAAAATATAGATGCAAAAACTAATCTTTTCTTTAACTTTTGAAAACTTTGCTCACAATCCTTAGTACATTTAAACTTGACTCCCATTTGAGTTAGACAAGTCAAGGGTGTAGCTTTACTGGAAAATCCTTTCGCAAATCTCTTGTAGTATAGCCTACCATTCCTAGAAAATGATATCTTTTTGATATATTTGTTGGCTTCTTCTACTATACCAGAGCTTCTATCTTCTTTGGATCTACAGAGATTTCATCTTTGGATATAATGTGTCATGCCCCTGACCCAAGATCGTGAGTCGAGGGTCATGACAATCGCCGCACCCTCATAGAAAGCTCTCCCACGAGTATGTAAGATATTTTATCATGATATCAATGCGTCACAGTGGAGTAAAATTTAAATAATTATTATTCAATTTTAATTCAACTAACTAAATCAAATATCTTTCATCGAATAAATTTTTACTAAAAATAATATCAAAATAAATCTAAGTTCAACGAAGTTGATAGTATCAAATCTCATCTCTAAAAGCTCTCTCCAAAAATAATTGCCCATGCTCCTAATTAATTATCTGAATCTAAAAAAAATAAAGAGAAAAGTAATGAGCTTGGCTTCTCTCTCTCCTCTATTGACTTGCGTTCCCCACTTTCTCTCTAGAAAGTTTGACTTTTTCTCTTCACTTTCTCTCTCTAAATTATTTTTCTCTATTCAATATTTTCTCTCTCTTTTCTTAGATTTGTGAAACTAGAGACCTGTCTTCCATGATTAGTTTGATTTTATCCTAAAAATCTAATTCAAAAAGCACACCCAATCTCTGATTTAATCTTAAGTGAGATTTTGATTTGAAATTTTATTTTGATTTAATTATGAATTAAAATTAATATAACAATATAATTTTTAATAATAGATTCTAAAGAATCTTCTCAAGATTAATCAATCAATATTCTATAAAAGATAAATAATGAACTATCTTCTCGAGATATTTCATAATTATTTTGAAAGTAAATATTAGTATTTTAAGTTACGCATGATTTATGAAATTATATTTTGAATAAAAAATAATTTATAAAATATCATGATTTATTGATTTATTATAAAATATAATATATTAAGTAGAATAATGATTTGTATAAGTTATATTATAAAAGTTTTTTGATACAGATCAGATTTATGCTCACAGCCTAACTATATTCTGAATCCTGTCAATAGAAGTTATATAATAGTACTCTAGATCCTACCAATGAGGATGATGTATTGATACTCTGGATCCTACCAATGAAATTTATGCATTGGTTTCTGAATCCTGTCAATGAGGGTTATATGTTGGCACTCTATTCTGGACCTTATCATAGGGATAAGTGTGGTCATAATTTAGGCTGTTGGATTATATGTGTTTTGATTCGAATCAAATATATAATTATATTTATGTATAGATATTTGAAAGGATTTTGATTTGCATTGAATAGAATAAAATATGTTCTTATGTTTATTCATGACATTATTTTTTAACATTATATAATATCTAAAATATTTAAGATATTCATTATTTACTAGGTTGTTAAGCTCATTACCTCTCTCTTTTATTTTTTTGATTCAGATTCTTAATTAGAGATATGAATACTATTTTAAGAGTGAGCTAGAAGTGAGAGTCGATAATATAGATTTATTATAATATTTTTACAGAATTATTATTTGAGGTGTAATTGATGTAAAATCTTTGAATATTATTGAAATTTTATATGAGATTAATGTTGAATTTAGTTAGTTAAATTTTGATCTAAATTTATTTTGATTTTCTCTATGATGCACTGATATTATTTTTGAAATGCGTTACATGCTTGTGGAGAAAATTTTTCATAAGTATGCAGTGGTTGCCATAACTCCTAGACTCATGATCTTGAGATAGGGGTGTGACATAATGTATCTTAAAAATATTATTTTATCCAATCAAAATTTATACTTCTTTAATTTAGCATAGAGTTTCTCATTTCTTAAGATCTGTAATATACATATTAAATATTTCTCATGCTCCATAATATTTTTAGAGTAGACTAATATATCATCAATGAATACCACCATAAATCGATCCAAAAAGGATTCCAACACTCTATTCATTAAATTCATAAAGGCTATTGGAGCATTAGTCAAACCAAATGATATTACTAAGAATTTATAATATCAATAACAGGCTCGAAAGGCAGTCTTAGGTATACCTCTGCTTTGATCTTTAATTGATGATACCCCGATCGAAAATCACACTTAGAGAAAATCTGAGCACCTTGCAATTGATCAAACAAACTTTCTATTTGAGGTAAAGAGTATCTATTTTTTATAGTAACTTTATCCAACTCTCTATAATCAATACAAAGTCTCATACTTTCATCTTTTTTTTTCATGAATAATACTAGAGCTCCCCAAAGTGACACACTAGGTCGAATAAAACCCTTGTCCAACAATTCTTGCTACTATACTTTTAGTTCTTTCAACTCAATTGGGGCCATCCAATAGGGAGCTTTGGAAATTAGATCTGATCTTGGTACTAAATTAATGGCAAACTCAGTTTTTCTATCTGGTAGCAACTCAAGAAGATTCTCACAAAATACATTTGGAAATTCATTCACTACAGAGATATCTTCTAATCTCAATTTCTCCTATCGAGTATCCATTATGCAACTAAGTACCCTCTACATCCCTTTGTCATCATTCATCTGGCCTGCAAAGTTGAGATGATACATGGAGTAGCAACTCCTATGCTTCCCATAAAACTAAATTATGGTTCACCGAAAATCTTGAAACTCACATATCTCTTATGACAGTCAACTGAGGCATGATAAGTAGTGAGCCAATCTATTCTAATATCACATCGAAATCCTACATATCTAATCAACAAGCAACTTTTTATTCTCTATTTTAAGTTTACAGGATTTGCATATAGTGTGAGTATTGATCATACCTCCTATTATTGTCTCAACACATAGTTCAATACTCATAGGTTCATATAACATACCATGTTTTCTAACAAAAGTAGTGGATATAAATGAATGTGTGGTGCAAGAATCTAATAAAACATAAGTATATATGTTGGATATTGAAATAACACCTATCACCACCATAATGGAAGCTCGAGCATCTTGTTGAGTAAGTGTATAAACTTTTTCTTAGGTTCTAGATTTTTCACCTCCATCCTTGTTCTATCCATAATAAGTTCTCTGGGCAAATTGATTTCCAATCCTTCACAGTGATCTTATGATCCATCTAATCATGATTAATGTAGGCACCAATAATCTAATGATAATCCTTATCAGTATGATTTCTACCATATCTAAAGTATTGCTCACCATCAGTTCACTGAGTTTTATTATCTATTATTCCTTTAGCTGAACTTTTGGTGTCCTTAGTGCACTTTTTCTGCATATTAGTAGATCTGGCTCTCTTTCTTTGATTCTTTTTCTTTCTGTATGTTCTTCATTGATCTCTTTTTTAGTTATTAGTGCTTTATTTACCACATTTGCATAAGTATCAACTCTGTATCATCACTTATTTTCAAATTTCAATTCTCAGCCCCATCTTGAATTTATGAACTCATTCTCGTTAGTCATCCACTAATCTAAGAGTAAATTTAGATAGTTTTGTAAATTCTGCTTTATATTCAATCACACTTATATTGCTTTATTTAGATAAATAAATTTTTACTCTTTTTGGATTCTTACTCTCTGACAAAAATACTAGTCGTAGAATGTAATCTGAAATCTCTTCCAGATGAGTCATTCACTATCTTGTTCATATTTGCATTTTAGTCACTACCATCAATTGAACACCTTTTCTTGTAGCAAATAGGCTATATATTGAATCTTTTCTTTCTCATGATACTCCTGAACGGCAAATGCTTTCTCTATCTCTATTATCCAATTGTCAACTTTCAAAGGTTCAATAGTCTCTTGAAAGCTAGTAGAGCTAGCTCTTTAAATTATACAATGTTGTTTTACTGCCTCGACTGTTCTCCATATCCATGCTATTATGATGGACATTGAGATTGATGTACATCTTGTTGTGTCTGTTGCTATTAAAATAATTACTGCTACATTTGTTGCTATACTTACATCATCCCAACAAAGATTTGCATTAATCGAGTCATGTTCGGCTCTTAGTGCACTATTAGAGTAGTTCCAATAGGATCAATAGCTCTCTCCTACTAAGGGGTGCCACTAATCTATTGAAGAGTGCTGTCATCCTATGGATGTAATGCCTCTTCAGTAGCTCTTTGAGCGATCCTTGTCATTCGATGAGGAGGCATGATTACCCATATTATAGCATATCCTTAGTAAGTTTATTTATTTATTATGATGGATTTTGTTATATTCATCATAGTCTAACGTCCCGGTATTCCTTATGCTTATCCATCTATACTTGTTAATGTCAAACTCTATGACTTATAATTTATCTACTTATGCTCTGATACTATATAAATTATCACATCCCCGATTCGAGATATGAGCCAAAGGTCGAGACAATTGCCGCATACGTATGGAAGAGTCTCCACAAATATATAAAATATTTCAAACAAATATCAATGCAACATAGTAGAATTAATTAAAAATACTAAAAATCAAAATTTAAATTTATTAAACAATCCAAATGGTGTCCAAATTCTAATGTCTTACATCAAATAAAATTTTATTAAAAAATAATAAAAATAGATCTAAATTTAATGAAGTTGATTGTGCCAAATCTCTCCAAGTAAACTCTCTTCTAAGTAATCTCTACATTCATAACTAAGTATCTGAATCCATAACTAAGTATCTGAATCTGAAAAATAAAAGAGAGATGTGATGAGTTTGATAGCTCAGCAAGTAATGAATATCTCAATTAGATATTTCAAATATTACTATAAGATATAATATTCAAAAATAAATACCATGAATAAATATAAAAATATATTTCATGCAAATTTAAGTAAATCAAATATTCTTAAATATCCATATACATACATAGTTATAAATTCTACTTGAATCAAATCATATATAACTCAATAGTCTTAACCATGGCCATACTTATACTCTATGGTGGGGCTAGAATAGAATTAGTGAGCTCAATCAAAGTGCTAATATATAACCCCATTGGTAGGGTTCAGAGAACCATCGCATAATCTCCATTAATAGGGTCCAGAATACCAATACATAACCCTCATTGATAAGGTCCAAAGTATCAATGCATAACCCCTATTGATAGGATCCAGAGTACTAATGCATAACATCTATTAGCGAGGTCCAGAATATAGTTAGCTATGAGCTCAAATTCAATGCATATCCAAGCATATTTGCACGATAACATATATATCATAATTCCATCCAATAAATGCATATTCAATAATAAATCAATAACTCATACTATTTTAGAAATATCAAATTTTTAAATCACTTTTCATTAAAAATATAATTTTCTAAATCATACATAAATCAAAAATTAATTATTTATTTTAAAAATAAATTATAAAATATCTCAAAAAGATGATTTATTGCTTACTTCACGCAGAATACTGAACGGATAGATCGATTAATTAATCTAGAGAGGATCTTTCAGAACTTATTATTTAAAATTATATTTTTATATTAATTTTAATTTATAACTAATTAAAATAAAATCTAAAATGAAAACCTCATGTAGCATTGAATCGAAAATTAGGTGTGCCTCATGGATTAGAGTTCTAAGATAAGATCAAACTAATCATAGGAGATGGACCTTTAGTTTCACCAATCCTAAGCAAATAAAGAGACAATAAGCATGGTAGAGAGAAAAATATGGAAGAGAGAGAAATAATCTAGAGAAAGCAAGTTCGTGGAGAGAGAAAAAAGACTAGAGAGGAAAGGAAAGGGGAGAGAGAGAAAGAAATCTTTCTTTTCTCTTTTGTTTTCTTTTTTTGTTTTCTTTTTCTTTCTTCCTCTCTTTTTTAATGGAAAAAGGGAATCCTTTTTTTCCTTGTTCCTAAAGTAAGAAGGCTCTCCTCCCAACCGATAACACCCGTGGCAGAAAAAGCAAATCACAGCAGCAACAACTAGCCTTGGTCCAATGACCGACGGCGGCAAATGGCATCGAAAAATCAAAAATGAAGTATGAATAAAACAAGGTAATCAATAAATTAGAATTTAAAAAAAAAATTCACTAGGAATTGGGCTAAAATTCAAGTTTTAGGAAATATAAAAGCTTGAGAGAAAGATGATTTGAGAGATTTACCTAGTCTTTAGGGAAGATTGATCTAATTTTCGACGATCGAAGTGTGTTTAAACCATTGGTAAATAGAAAGAAAAGAGGAAGAAAAATGTAGCGATTAACAACGATCTTCGATGAGGATTCGATGAGGAAAAGCTAAGAGATTGAGGTCTTTAAAAAGATCAAATAATTTGAGACCGATTTCAACTCTTTTTCGTGATCAAATAAGAGGTTCTCGATCTGAAGAAGGAAGAGAACTCCTTTAGGAGTTCCTTCCACGTATTTCCTTTGCACATGCTGTTTTTCTCTTTTTTTTGTGTGTGTTGGAATGGTTTTAAAAATTTAGGTATTACAAGTATAGTTTTAAAGAATAATCTTCTTATATATGCCAGCTAAAATAAACCCCTGAGGAGGAGCTTCCAATTGGAGATAGGGAGTTAGCTATTTTAAACCACTTTATTCATACCTAAAGTTCAAGTTAGTACTTCTTACATCTATACAATAATAGTAAAACGATACATAGATATTAGAGATGGTATTCCATGTTGACACATAAGATTATAGAAAAATTTTTCAGAATATCATGTGCTAAATTTTATTTTTTTATTTATTATATTTTTTTTCCGTAGTGTGTCTGGCTAATCCCAGCTTGGCCTTCCACGCCAACCAACTCTATGCCCTGGGTGAGCCAGACCTCCCCTACTCAATCCATATGGACCCATCCTCTGATGAGATCGCCACCCATGGCCGGTGTGACTTCGAGGGGCAGCTCTTCATGGGAATGACTACCCACCCCAAGAAGGACCCGGCCACCGGCGAGCTTTTCACCTTCCGTTATGGATCCGTACTGTTCTTCATGACCTACTTCTGCTTCGACTCGATGGGGCGCAAGTCAGTGGATGTTCCCATCTTCTTGGTGGCGAAGCCCTCCTTCCTCCATGACTTCATAGTGACGGAGCGGCATGTCGTGTTCTCGGACATCTAGATAGTCATGAAGCCCATAGACATGGTGCTGGGCAGTGGGGCTCCCGTGGGATCGGACCCGAAGAAGGTGACCTACCTTGGGGTGCTAGCTTCTCTGGTGCACCATTTTGAAGGTCGAGATACATTGGTTCAAGGTCCCCAATCTCAACCCCATCCAATCCTTTTGTTTTACTCATAAATGCATAATCTAATTGAAAGATATCATTGTTTTCTTTCAATTTTTTTGTTATTGTGTTTTACATGTAATGCCCCTTGGTGCGCATATCACGCTTGACAATTTGGTTCCTAAATCTCTTTTCATCAATATCTTCGTTTGGGCAGACAAGGAATCTCATAACTTTAATGGGTAATTTGCATCTAAAACATCTCAATGATAAACCCCAATTTTGTGAAGAGAAGAAGGGATGGAGAGAGGCTTCTTCTCTCTCTTCTCTACATTATAATTGCTTAATTAAATATTAAATATTTTGATTTTCACAACATCATCCATCTCTAAATATGATCGTGAAAGCATAATTTGATGCATGGTTATTGTGTGTTTATACTTTTTATATTATATTTAATTGCATGTGGCCTTCATATGTGCTTTGAGCAAAATTAAGAATTTTATGAAAATTATAGTGGACTACTTGCCAGTTATTGTTCATTTCAGGGTGGTGGCAAAGCCTTGTGAGGAATATCATCGTTCTGCCGCGGGGCTGTCTACGATTTTTATCATTTTATTTATTTATTTTTTTTGATGAAGCTATTGTAATTTTTAATTTCTATTTTTACAAACCTTTCAATCGGTTTTTGTTATAGGTATCTTGAGGTCGGAATCTGCTTTTTCTTTTTTTTTTTCTTTTTTAGTTTCTAAGTTTTAGAGAAGTTTTGATAAGCTGATGGGCTAGATTTTTACTCTATTTTAATTAATAGACGTTTTTTATTTCATGCCTATCCCATATTAATTGTCACAGTAATTTAAAATTATTCATCTAGTATTTATCCTTTGCATTCGGACTGGTCGACTTAAGGCCCCCAATAACTGGAGTGGTTTCTGGGCGATTTGTCCCTTTGATGATTGTCGTGTGGATCTCGCGGTCTAGATTTTGGTGTTTGTTTTCTGTTTTCTTTCATATAAAAGATCATTATGGGACGTCACAAGTTGCATGTAAATTGTGTAATTTCTTGGTTGGCCTATCGGCTGTAATTCAAAAGGGAGCAATTGCTTATTAGCTCTCTTTGTTGCGTTGAGCCACTTTATCATTGCTAGAATTATCGTGGATGCATCTTTGGATAACTATGGAACTTGACTGAAGCTAAACTAATGGGGCAAGTTATGGGGTTTTTATTTAATTTTTGAGTTTTTTTTTGTTTTGGGTGAAATGTTTTGCGAAATATTTTTGAAGATGCCACGGCAAATATCGTGGCATTCGGCCTACAGAATGGCGGAAATTTTTATGTTTAGGGAAAAATGTGATTAGTTGATCGGTCGGTGCTGATTATTAATTCAATTTTTTGATTGTTGGTTCTATTTTTATGTTTTGTTGTTTGCGTTATTTTGTAGTCGACTATATTTTATTAAAGTTTGTTAATTGCAAATTTGCTTTTGATATTTTTAGTGGATTGGGTAAAATATGACAATTTAAATATATGAAGTGAACGTTTTTTTTTTCCGGAGTATAAAGTTTGGTGTCAAGTGTCTTTCAGGATTTTTTTGGCCACCCCGCAGATTTATCCCTACATGTAGGAGGTTTTTTTAAAGAAATGATGTTATTTAAGGGTCTTCTGGATCAAGCTATCCGTGCAGCATATTGATTTTATTTTTCTATTTATTTCAATTAAATTATTATATTTATAATTTATTTTATATTAAAATTTATTATTATGATAATTTTTTTATATTTATAAAATTAATAGGTCCGCATATCGTCCGGCGACTATCTTAGTAATTATGAAATCTCTACTTTGGACACATGGGTCTCGGTACTCCTCCCGCCTAGATTGCTTTATTAGCCCATGTAGTCTTATTTTTAAAAGTGAAGCCTCCCATCTATCCTCCTGGTCCATATTATTTAAAGATGATAAAATATGATTTGACTCATCAACCTGGCATACATTCGATCCATCTTAAACAAGTTGAATTTAACTTAAATAGATTCAAATTAAAAATAGATCGATCTGTTTGATCCATTTATTAAACAGATCAGATTTGAATTTAGATTTTTCAACCTATCCAATATGTTTAATCTGTTTATAATTTTTATTTAAAATATTTAGATCATAGGTCCATGACAAAATTTGAGTGGCCCGCAATTATAAATCGGATCCACGAAAATTTTCAGCACCCTGTCACGTCGCTTCCACGCTTCCCAAAAAGCCCTAGAGCCTAAACAGTAAAACACTGCCTTACCATCCATTGCCTCCCACTTCCATGCCGGCACGTCGAGGTTCATGAGTTCCTCCACGCCACCCGTTCTGCTGCTCGCTCCCACCGGCTGCTCGCACCCGTCAGTCGCCACCAGATCGAGCGATCGAGGTCCTCCACCTGTTTCTCCTCTCGAGGTAGTCCTCCTCCGACGGCACCCTCCTTCGCTTGTTCCTCCTCTCAAGATGGTGCTTCTGGTCTCCTTCTGGTCATCGGTGGTGGAGATTTGGGTGACGGAGATTCGGATTGCTCGATCTAGGAATCTTAGAGCCTTTAGCAGCTGCGATGGCCCTCCTCCGTCTGTTCCTCATCGTAGTGGTGCTTTTGGACCCCTTCTGACTGTCGGTGATGGAGATCTAGGTGACGGAGGTCCAGATCGCTCGATCTGGGAATCTTGGATCCTTCGTCGGTGATGATGGCCATCCTCCGTCTGTTCTTCCTCATAGTGGTGCTTCTAGCCTCCTTCCGACTGTCGGCGGTGGAGATTTGAATGACTGAGTTCCAAACTGACAAGCAGACCATCATCCCTTTCGATGAGTTCGGCTTTACCCACAACGACATCCTGGAGCTTAACATCTCCAGGATCTCACTCTCCGACTACTTTGGAAACCTCGAGCTCGGCGAGGCTGGCTGATCGAGTGAAGCTAGAGGTGGTGGAGAGCATGGCGAGGGCGGAGACAGAGTTTTAAAGATCGAAGATGGGGAGATAGGTGATCAGGTGAGCAGTTTTTTTTTTTAAATTTTAAAAATATGTTATTCAATGAGTTGAAATTTTTTTTTTAATAAATTATAAACAGGATAAACAGATCAGATCGGATAATCTATTTATTAAATAGATTAAATTTAAATTTTAATATTTAATTTATTTAATAATCAAATTTATATTTAAATATTTTTAACTTAATTTATATTTAATTTAATTTATTTAAAATTTGATTTGATTGTCATTCTTAATATTTTTATTATAGATAGAGGCTTTTTTCTATAGGCAAAGCTCCGCATGTGCCTGACCCCTGATAACGAGAAAAGAAGGGGGGTACATAAGGCCCAAAATGTCTAAATAGTGGGGCCCATCCACACGCACCGGAGACCGACCTGAAAAGCAGCACTTTTATATTTATTAAGGGCATGACAATGGACAAATATATTTGCACGAAAATCCTTGACATCTTAAAATATTTGCCTAAGCGCTTTTAAATAAAAATGACAGCACGTAAGATTTGAATAAGATATTATATTATTTATTTTTAAATTTAAATTTAATATTTAATATTTAAATTTTATTCGATATTTAATTAGATAAAAAAAGAGATATCCATCTTCATATCCAATGAATTCGGAGATATCCATAGATAATCTATTTTTCCATACTCAATTCATACCCACACCATATTTATCCTATATTTAAAAAAATAAATAACTAAAATAATTTTATATATATTATCAATTAAAATAAAATTATCAATTCAATATAGAATATAATTTATAAGTCCAGATTTATAGAAATCAAACATAAAAATAGAATTACAATTCAACATAGAATATATAAATAACAAAAATAATTTTATACATGTTATCAATCAAAATAAAATTATCAAAACAGAATTATAAACATATATATTCGGATATGAATTCGGATATTATCTATATCTGTAGGTTTGGATCAGGTTCGGATTCGGATTTGAGTAGAAAACAGAACTATCCATGCCCTATCCATACCCGTGCTACAGTTTTCGGATTTTATCCAAACCCGATCAAATCCTATTTTTCAAGTTTGTCCGAATTTAGATAGGATGCATATCTATCGGATCGAATCGATTTTATCATCCCTACCTCCAAAACATCCCCAGCTATGCTATTGCCTCACTTTTCACTTAAAAATAGTACGTAAATGCCTATCATGGCCTTGCATATAAAATACACCATGACACATGGCAAGCATGGTACATGGCGACGAGTGGGGTTCAAATTGGATCGTTCTTGTATCTTAATCCAACAAGCAAGATGTTCAATAAATCATTGTAAATTCTTGCTGGGCCTTCGGCTTAGTTAAAATCTAGTAAGAATTTAGTTATGATCACGTAAGGCTTGAGATCCGAAATTTTGGGTCGGATTTTATTGTGTCACCAGCCATCATCGTTGCTGTATATCTTGAGCACTCTTATCCAACCGAACAAATGTTGAGGCAATGAGTGGACTAGCGAGGCGTCTCCTTCCAACGCCCTTCGCTTCACGTGACCTGAGAACCTTAGGTTCCGAGGTCCCATGGGCTTACTCAGATGCGGTTGTTCTCTCTGTCCCATAGTTTGTTCTTCTGAAACCAGCAGCATTCTGTGGAGAAGAACTAGAGATGCTGGACATGACCTTTCTTACTTCCTAGCCGACAAGGAGATCTGCTCACCCAACTCTTCCACTCAAACCAGACCGAAGATGGATTCTGGCTTTGCGTCTCCGGTTGGATGGTCGATCAGATGGACATGAGCCTCTATTGCCAACACCCAGAAATAATACCACATGATCGGGTTGGAAAGTTGACTCCCATGCTTCCTCAATCGGCCTCTGGAGTTCGATTGATGGCGAACAGACGTCACTGGGCCCGCCAACCTATGTTTCCAGTTAGCATGCGCGCATTCCTGTCTTTTTCTTTGCTATCTATATAAAAGCCCGATCACATTTCCTTACTTTTTGAGAATCAACAAACCCCCACTGCATTTTCTAGATCTGAAACCATGTTTTTTTTTTTTTTGGTAATACAGTTCATTCAAACAAATCTTATAGAAATATAATCTAGAGAATCAAAAAATAAAATATCCCAGAGTCACCTAGGGATGACCCCTCTCTCAGTCTAAAGAGTTTCTTCAGTATACTCAGCTACAAAAACTGCTACCCAGTTAGCAGCAGTATTTGTCTCATAGAAGATATGTCTGATCATCAAAGCAGTGCATCGTCCTAATAACCTTGAGACATCACACAAAAGGAGATGAGTGGCTCCACTGTGAGTGCACCTCTTGAGCCAAGTCACACTACCGTGGCTGAGTCATCCTCTACAACAATTTGAATCACCTCCAAGGTCCACATGGCAAAAACAATCCCTGCTTAGACCGCACGAAGTTTCACCTTAGGGACCGAAGGCTCTAACAGGTGATTCCCCCAGCTGCCACAAATTTGGAGTTCGGCCTGTGGATTATAAAACCGGCCCCACCATGCCTACCTTTTACACTCCCATTGAAGTTGACTTTTAGATAAAATGGAGGAGGGAGCTCCCAGGAGATAAACACCCGATGGATCACTATACGAGCAGGATGGGAGCTCCAAGCTTTCGACGTCCTGGACATCACATCAATGAGCTCCGCCGCCATACCGAGGCTCTTTCAAAAATAAGCCTTGTCGACAACCACCTGGAGTCAAACACTAGGCTGTTTATGGCCAGCCAAATATGGAGAGCCACACAGGCTACACGAACCCCAACCACCCTAGACACATCACCACCAGTGCCACACTGTAGGAGCTCCAGAAGGGCCTAAGTGGGGTCCTCCACCTGAGTGATACCCAGGTACAACCCTGCTAGGAATTAGACAGCTGCCGCCCTCAAGCATCGAAAAAGAATATGCTCCATGGTCTCCTCCTCGAAGTTGCAGCAAAAGCACATCACCTGAAGATCCATGTCTCAAGATCACAAGAAGGATCTGATTGGGAGCTGGCCCCAAGCCACCTCCCAGAGGAAAAGGCTTACCGTCGGATGCACCTCCATCCTCCAGATCCATCCAAGATCTCTATGTTTCTTGGGTTCCCTCTAATAGATCTGGTAGAGGTCCACCATCACGACTCTCGAAATGCAGGAGTGTCCCCAATCTCTAATGTCCGGACTTTTGAATATAGGAGTTGCAAGGGACATCACCTATTCCCCCAACTGCTCATCAAATAAATGGGACATGACTATAGGATCCCACCCTCCACCATCAGCACGAAGGAGATCCACGACTCTCATAGAGTCTATCACCCCCACATTGATAAAGGTTGGCTATCGACTAAATGGTAGATCTCCATATTAGAAAATGCCATCATATAGTGATCCGGTATGTATGCAGAGATCTCAAAAATTTTAGAACACGTAGTGGAAAGAAATTTCAAAAATTTTTCAATATCGTTCTAGGACAACTGTACAACATAATGTATCAACATTATACAAGAACAATCTTATGTCAGAATGATGTTAAAACAAATCTCTAATTAGATCTAATCTAATCAAGCACACATAAAGATCTTATCTCAACATAAAGTCAGGCATCATCATATGTACAAGATTAAGATTTATGCAGAAATAAAAATCATATTTTTATCTTTACATGGGTAGATCTTCATTGTGATCCGATGATTCGTGGATATCTTCATGGTCTGTTGAAGCTGCGATCTGATGATTTGTGGAGGTCTTCAAGATCCTTTTGAAATCGCATAAGTGTCCAGCCTCTACAGATATCCATACGAAACTAATCTGATCAAGAGATACCGATCTCACCGGGATACTAGCTCTTTTGTAGAGATTGCTCCTTGGATTATTGAATCTTTTATCTCTTTTGATTTTCTTCTTAAGAAAATCAAAAAGATCCATATGAGGATAAAAAAATTAGATATAATTTGATTTCTTTTTTCTTTCTCTTCTTAAGAGAAAGAAGAAGATCTTGAAAAGATAAGAGATCAAATCTTTTTTCTTTTCTTTCCCGTTCAACTCTTAGACTGAATATGGAGGAGACGGAGAGAGATGAGGTGTCCAACTCTTGGATCAAGAAAGAGAGAGAATCGTCCATCTCATGGATATAAGAAGAGAGGAAGAGAGAGAAATCACGTCCATCTCATGGATGTTGGAAGAGAGAGAGGGTGAGGGGTCCATCACATGGAGCGCCCCCTTCCTTTTTTGCTTTTCTCCTTTTGTGCTACAACCCTTGCATGCATGCACCACCCTTTCTCTTTTTCTCTCAACATTAAGCTTAGTTGAGGCACCACTTCTTATCCCTATTTAAACTATGGATCAGGGTTTAGATGGAGTTTGTTAAGAGTCCATCAAGAGAAGGGCTCTTATGTGCCACCCACTCCCTTTTAGCACCTCTTTTATTCCACGCACAAAAAGGCCACGGTAATTTTGGTTTGGCATCCTATATAAGGTGTGGATAAGGAGAGAGAGTTCCAATCTAATGGGACTCTCAAATCCTATCTTAATTCTAATTCGATTCGAATCAAATTCGAATCTAAATTGAGTCAAACCCAATTAAGAATTAAGTCCAAATTCTATTTGGACTAGAAAATCAAATAAATCAAATCCAATCAGATTAGATCAGATTTAATTCGATTTGTATTTGATTAAATCAAATAAGTAGTAATAATTATAATTAAATTTTTCTATAACTTACTAACTCTTAGCAAGTTCTTCATGTAACTTTTACATATTAGTCCAATCATCAGTCACATTGATAATTGGATTTTTTTACAATTCAAAATCGTAATTCAACATTCTGATCAGTCAGGGCTTCTTTTGTGTGTGATCTCATAGGTTCTATTCTATCTAATAGAGATAAAATATCATTAAAATTTTTTTCAATAGATCGAAAGAATTCTAACTCACCAACTAAAAATTATTGACCATCAAAATAATTCTCGTTGGTCCTATAATCCGTCAGTGACATCTATTAGCATGTAGTGGCAACCCAACAGAATAAAAGTAATAAACCTCTAGATGTAGTTACCGTGTGATTCAGTTCTTCTATTATGAGTCTTGATTAGATGGAGGTTATGAAAAACTTATTAAATCTCATCATCTGTTATATGCAAGATTGGCTTGACTCAAGTTCATTTATGAATTTTTGTGAAAACTCTTTTTCAGTATTCATACTTGCTTCGGTCGAAGACTTTCTGAACTGTCTCATGAATTGTATAGAATTTTTTCTATTCTACTAAGATCGATAGATCCTATTTAGGTACACACCTGTAGTCAACATACATCTCAAGGCTCCATATGGCTAGAAGATCGAGTTATGGTATAGTCAAACTACAGCAACCTTATTGTGAATAGCTGAGGCACCGTAGATCAAAGAACCATTCACATTACTATAGCATCGAGAAAGCTACTGATGAGTGAGTAGACATCCAAGTGACTTCTCATGTTAGTCATGCTCGATACTTTTATTTTTTAATAAACACCTATACTCTCACTCCAATATCTCCATACTATAGACTCAAGACTCATCTATCTTAAGAAAGTGAATCATGTACCAATCTAACCAGATCAATCACCATCTCCGAGATAATCCATTGATCAAAAGTAATTTGAGAGTTAACCATCAATGATACATACCTCAAATTTTTAACTCTTGAAAATATGTGTCATCATCTTATTAACTCTCTGGACGATTCATAGACACATATATTAACCCAAAAAATAAGTTTGATGATTACATAATATTGAAACATAAAAGGAGACTAATGTCTTTGAAGCTTGGTTAAAATATGTTTGTAGGAAGCAAACTCTTATGATATGCTTTGAAGTTATTTAGAAACACTTAGGAAGCTTTAGAATAAAAAAAAATCAAGTTTGGATGGAAATTGAATGAGAAAGATTGAATGAAGGAATTCGAGCCGATTCCCACATGTTTTGAGTTGACTCTGGCATAAACAGGTTGTGGCATACAGGACTAGCATGCTTTCAAGCGGACTTCAAAATATTTCAAGCCAACTCATGCTGAATCCAATCTGTTTCTAAAATATTTTGAGCCGACTTGATTCACAAGACAGAGAGCTATTTTTTGTATACTAAGATCGAGCTGACTCCAAAATATTTCCAATCGACTCATGCTGAATTCGAGCTAACTCATGGACTGTTCGAGTTGACTCGACTATTTCTGATAGCCATAACAGAATACACAGAATCTATTACAGAAGCATCCAAAAGTTGTTCAAACAGTTGGAATCCATCTCCAATATTCAAAAATAGATAGTTTTTGAATTCAAATTACTTTAAATGAAAAGAAGAGTTATTTTAATGAAGGAGAAGCCTAATTGACTATCAAGAATAGCATATTGAAGGAAAAAGAGCCTAGTTTCAGTATTGAGTGATTTTAAGTGCATTTTTTACCTCCATATCAGAAAATTTGGATCTTTGAGAGGCTAATGTTCAGGAAAAAAGTCTTCAATCTTGTGCCAAGCATTCAAGTGATATTCAAGCTGCATTCAAGGTATTTTATTTGCTCTTTTGAGGAGCTTTGTAATTTCTATTCTTGCTGAAATTTGCTGTAACAAATTTCAAGAGGTTAAAACTTGGGGAATAGATGTAATCCAAGCCAAAAAATTGGATTGTGAGCTTAGAAAAAGGTTTGTAAGATTATAGTTAGTGAGTCTAAAAAATTAATTAGATTTATTTGTGATCCTGACTAAAACAAATATAATATAATCAACAAATTATAGTAAAAATTCTCAAGTAGAGTTTGGAGAGTGGACATAGGTGCTTGGAGTGCACCGAACCATTATAAAATCTCTTGTATTTATGTGGCTTGTTTATCTTTACTTGTTTTACTTATTATTTAGTATTTATTGATTTATTTCTACTGCTATTCACTGCATTTGCTGTACATTCACTATATTTTCTTAGGTTATTTGGAAAAACCAGCATATACTTGCTTAAATCTTTAAAAATCCAATTCACCCCCCTCTTGGGTTTTCTAATTGGGCAACAAGTGGTATCAAAGCTTGATTTTCAGTTAGTTTTGATTTAAAGATCAATGACAACTCATTTGGGAGTTTCACTTACTGAGAGATAATCTACTAGTTGACCACCTCTTTTCAATGGGTCTAACTATACCTATTGAAAAGCACGCATGCGCATATTTATCCAAGTACTTGATTATGATCTATGGAGTATCATAATCAATGGCCCTCACACACCCATAGTCATTGTCATTGGCATTGCTTCTCTTAAGTCGGAGAGTGATTGGGATGAAATGGATAAAAGATTGGTCAAATTAGATGCCAAGATAATAAATGCCTTGTATTGTACTTTGGATGCGAATGAGTTTAACCATATCTCTACTTACAACTTTGCAAAAGAGATATGGGATAGACTCGAAATAATGCATGAAGATACAAGCCAAGTCAAAGAATCTAAAATTAACATGTTTGTGCACAAATATGAGTTATTTAGAATGGAATCGAATGAATCTATTGTTAATATGTTTACTCATTTTATGGATATTATAAATGATCCTAAAAGTCTTAAAAAAATCATATTCTAACAATAAGCTTATGAGAAAAATTCTTAGGTGTTTGTCAAGATCATAGGAAGCTAAGATGATTGCCATCTAAGAAGCAAAAGACCTCAATGTCCTACCCCTAAAAGAGCGGCTTATATCATTGATGACTTATGAGCTTGCAATGAAGCAACATAAAGATGATGAAGTAAAAAAGAAGAGAACTATTGCCCTCAAATCTGTGATAGAAGAAGAAGAGGATGATGACTTATTGAAAGAAGATATTGGTGATGAGGATATGGCATTAATTACTAGAAAATTTAAAAAAATTTTGACAAGAAAAAGGCAAAGCCATAAGAAGAAACTAATGGCCAAGGGAGAATCGAGCAAGGACAAGGACAAAAGAAGAGAGAATAAGCCTATTTGTTATGAATGCAAGAAAATCAGATATTTCAAAGCTGATTATCCAAATGTTAAGAAAAATCTCAAGAAGATAAAGAAGAAAGCTATGGTTGCAATATGAAGTGATAGTGATGACTCTAGCATTGATAAAAATTAGAATTTTGCTAACTTGTGTCTCATGGTATAAGAGGATAAGGTACAATCTGAATATATGCTGGACTTTACTTTTGATGAACTTTAAGATGCATTCCATGAATTGATGAATTTAAGAAAGTTAGTTTGAAAAATAGAGATTTAAAATTGAAAAATCAAGCTTTGTTAAAAGAAAAAGAAGAGATTTTACAAAACAACAAGGCTTTAGTAGAAAAAAATGAATCACTAAAGAAGAATTAAAAAATATTAAATCTTTGGTTGAAAAATTTGCTTATAGTTCTAAAAAACTTCATATGATTCTAAGTAATCAAAAAGTAGTTTTTGATAGAATCGATCTTGGTTTTAATCCAAACAACAAACAAAATTTTTAAAAAATTTCTTTACAAGTTCATCTTCAAATGCTATTACAAATGTTACATATTTTTAATGCGGTAGAGTTGGATATAAAACTCATTCTTGTAATTTTAGAAAATTGAATGATAAATTTGTTAGAAAAGTTTGGATTCCAAAGGAAACCTTGGTTACTAATCCCAAAGGATTTAAAAAAATTTGGATACCTAAATCTACTATTTAACTATTTGTAGGGTTTCATAGTGGGCATGCACAGTGGAAACATAATGGATTTCAAAATTTTAATAAAAAAATTCTAAATATTAGATCCTTAAACCAGTATCTCCTTGATGATTAACAATCATATATAACATAAATTCAAGATTAAATTTAAGTTATAGAAGAATACCTGCAGCGCTTAATCCAAATTTCTGCAGATCAGGACACCAACTCTTTGAGATGATTCCTCCTCCAAAATTCTCACTCTGAGAATTTTCTTGAATACCAGGACCTCAAGACGCTCTTCCTCTTCTCCTAGCCTTCCTATCTCTACCTTTCTTTTCTCCTTGTCTTCCTTAATTCTCTTCCTAGACTCTTGTCCTAAAATCAGACTTGTCCTTTCTATTTTTGGACTTGTCCTAATAAGAGAAGGAAGAGACTAATTGGACAATAGAAAGAGGATGTTAGAAAGAAAGAAGAAATTGGAAATCTGAATGAATCCAATCCCCCGGCGCACCCCCCTTTAAATACTTAGCGATGGGTTGCCTTCAGGAATTTTTCGCGCCCCTTCCACGTGCCATCTCGCATCCATCAAAAAATCTCACACCTCCTGATGAATTCTCATGCCTATCTAAAAGTTTTTGACACATGGCAATCATCGAAAAAAAATCCAAGAGACGCTTCATACAGAAGGACTCTTCGGAATATTTTTCTCGATGATTCTCCGATGAGTCACGCAGCTTCATATGGCATAATTTTTTTCCACCACCCATCAACATAATTTTATCCATCCAATGGCAAAAATTAAGGTGCTAACATGAGAATATCGTGGAAAAAAATTCAGATTAAAAAGTGGCGTGACAAATAGGTTAGAGTCCTTCACAAGTTGGACTCTTGGTCAGGTGCATGGATCAGGCTGACAGGATTTCCAACTTCAACGAATTTCCACGATTAAACCAGAAGGAATTTTAACTTCAAAAAAATTCTTGATGCTCAAAATAAAGTTAGGAATCATTCAAAAATTTATTTCATCATGAAATATAGGATAAGCTTGAGGATGAGGCATCCCATCTCATGGGATGCGAAAACTATTTTTGCACACAAAAACTGCACCCACGCACAAGAAAAATTCTTGACTCATGGAGAATTGGTTTCCTGACTCTAAATTTTTGATACATGTATAAAAGGACTGAACCAACTTAAATACAAAATTGATTTGAATCAATTTGGCTTTAATTAGCCCAATCTGGAATCAATTTTAAACCCGATTCAAAACAAGGAGCTAGTTTTTTGCAACATGTGCTAGCATGTCAATTTTGCAAACATGATCTAATCCAATTAGACCCCTGATCAATACCCTTTGTGTGTGACCCATTGAGTACCACATCTAGCCAACAATAGGTTTGAGTTCAAGTCAATTTAATTTGATTAGAATTTAATCTAACCGATCTAGATCCAATCGAGCTAACCCAATTTCAGCAATTAGAACTCTTTCTAATTGGTGATTGAATTAAACTCTGTAATTCGATCAAACCCATAAGACAAGATTGACATCTAGCAACGTATCATGTCTACCTGAAAGATATAAAATTTTTGATAGAAATACCAAAAATATCCTTCAGTGGAAAGTTATCGTGCAATTTGATCCTACGATCTCCCTGCACCCCGAATATGACTCTGGATATGGAATGATGTCAAATCCAATATCATACTCATATTTCTCTCAATCTTATATGATGATTCAATTAATAAAATATTAAAAACTCTTTCTAATTTTTATTTTGCTTTGATCAAAGGCTTCCTGAATCATCAATCGATCAGAACAAGTAGGATGCGATTTCCTCTTACCAGGAGTGATCGATTCCATATTGACCTACTCACAACCTCCATACACATTCTACCATATCTAGAACACCCCGTACATGACTAAGTCATGAATGAGTATGAACCAAAAAATATGGATTCATGTATACAAGGTTCTATGGTAGTCTCAGGTCAAAGGATTACATGCACAACTCCCACTATAAGAAAACATCTCTTGACAGGTAAGTAAATTTCATAAGATGTTTCTTAAGTCGGATCAATTCAGTGAACTCATTCTCTAATGAGCACCCACTTCCTTGTATTAGTGTCTCACACAAGTAGCATATGAGATCTGCCACCCTCTCCATTGAGCATACATAGAAAGTGCTAATCTATCCGGAACATTGATCTCCTACTCAATGCTCCTATGACTAGGAATATTCTAAATCAGGATTTTTAGGATTTTAGGTCTCATAGGTATGATCTCATCATAACCCTAAACCCATTTTCCTGATTTATGGAGTTCATCATAATCATTACTAAAGTAAGATGCAACATATGATGAAAATATCTTTTATTATTTAAAGAGTCAATACATAAGTCTGAAAGATTACAAGGAAAACCCATCAAAATACAAATTTTGATTGGCTTGTAGGGCATATTCCTTTCAATCTCCCACTTGCACTAAAGCCAATCGTCCTTATATTTTATCCCCATACAATCGAGATGGCGATCGAACTGCTGCTGTGGTAGAGCCTTAGTGAATGGGTCTGCTATGTTATTCTTTATTTCTACTCGTTCAATGACAACATCTTGTCTTTCGATTATTTCACGAACGAGATGGAAGCGTCTTAGAATGTGCTTGGATTTATGATGAGACCTTGATTCCTTTGCTCGAGCAACTGCTCTAGTATTATCACAGTAAAGTGGTACTGGATTCTTAATCTCAGGAACGACACCCAACTCAGTGATGAACTTCTTCATCCAGACAGCTTCCTTGGCGACTTCACTTGCAGCTATATATTCTTCCTCAGTGGTTGAGTCAACTACAGTCTGCTGCTTGAAACTTTTTCAACTAACAGCTCCACCATTAAGAGTAAAGATATACCCTGAAGTGGACTTACTATCATCAGGGTCTGATTGGAAACTAGAGTCAGAATAACTTTCTAGTTTTAAATCAGATCCTCCATATACTAAAAAAATATCTTTAGTCCTTCTTAGGTACTTAAGAATATTTTTCACTGCTTTCCAATGATCTTCTCCTGGATCAGCCTGAAATCTACTAACTATGCCTAAGGCATAGGCAATATCAGGCCTAGTACATAGCATAGCATACATGATCGACCCTTCTACCGAAGCATAGGGAATAGAACTCATTCTATTTCTCTCTTCCGGTGTTTTAGGAGACATCCTTTTAGAGGGATGTATGCCTTGACTCATGGGTAAATAACCTCTTTTACTTCCATCCATGCTAAACCTCTTTAGCACTAAGTCTATGTACCTGGATTGGGACAAGCCTAACATCCTCTTAGATCTATCCCTATAGATCTTTATACCTAGTATATAGGATGCTTCACCCAAATCCTTCATGGAAAACTTACTTGATAGCCATGTCTTGACCGATTGTAACATTGGGATATCATTCCCAATAAGAAGTATGTCATCCACATATAAAACTAAGAAGATAATGGCACTCCCACTAGTCTTCTTGTATACACAAGGTTCATCCATATTTTTGATAAAGCCAAACTCTTTGACTGTAACATCAAATCGGATGTTCCAACTCCTCGAGGCCTGTTTTAATCCATAAATAGATTTCTTAAGCTTGCATACATGATTTTCTCTCTCTTTTGAGACAAACCCTTCTGGCTGAGACATGTAAATCTCTTCCTCAAGATAACCATTAAGGAAGGCGGTCTTCACATCCATTTGCCAAATCTCATAATCATGGTATGCTGCTATTGCAAGCATAATCCGTATAGATTTGAGCATGGCAACAGGTGAAAATATTTCATCAAATCAATAACCTGTTTTTGCCGGAAACCTTTGGCTACTAATCTAGCTTTATAGGTTTCAACTTGGCCATCCACTCCAATCTTTTTCTTATAGACCCATTTGCATCCAATAGGGGTCACACCCTCTGGTGCATCAACCAAAGTCCACACTTGGTTGGAATACATGGAGTTCATTTCGGATTTCATAGCCTCTAGCCATTTGTCTGAGTCCCTTCTCATGATGGCTTTCGTATAGGTCAAAGGTTCATCATTCTCAATGATGTAGGCTTCATTATTCTCAATAACGAACCCATACCTCATAGGTGCATTCCGCACCCTATCCGACCTTCGAAGAGGAGGTGTACTTTGTGTTTGTACTTCATTAATGAATATTTTTGGTTGAGGATCATCTTGTGCTTGCATTTGTAGGTCTTGAACTTCTCCAAGTTCAATTTTCTTCCCACTGCCTCTTTCTAGGATAAACTCTTTTTTCATAAAAGTGGCATATTTACTGACAAACACCTTATGTTCAGTAGGATGGTAAAAGAGGTATCCTATACTCTCTTTAGGATAACCTACAAACAAACATTTATCTGTCCTAGCACTCAGCTTATGTCCAAAATTTCTTTTAACATAAGCTGGACAGCCCCATATCTTAAGATACTTAAGATTAGGCTTTCTTTCTCTCCATATCTCATATAGAGTGCTTGGTACAGATTTTGAAGGTACTCTATTCAAGATATAGACAGTAGTTTCTAGGGCATATCCCCAGAAAGAAATTGGCAAATCTGTAAGGTACATCATGAACCGCACCATATCTAATAAAGTGCGATTCTTCCTTTCTGCTACACCATTTAGCTGTGGTGTATAGGGAGGGGTCCATTATGAGAGAATTCTATTTTTTTTAAGATGATCTAAAAATTTATTGGATAAGTATTCTCTTCCTCGATCAGATCGAAAGATTTTAATACTTTTTCCAATTTATTTCTCGACCATACTTTGATACTCTTTAAATTTATCAAAGGCTTTGGACTTGTGTTTCATAAGATACACATATCTAAACCTAGATAAATTATCAGTGAATGTTATAAAACAAGAGTATCCTCTTCTGGCTTATGTTGTCACAGGACCATATACATCAGTATGTACAAGTCCTAATAACTCACTTGTCTTTTCTCCATGTCCACTAAATGGAGTCTTAGTCATTTTTCCCATAAGACAAAATTCACAAGTACCTAATGATTCATAATCATAAGGATCAAAGAACTCTTCTTTGTATAACTTATTAATCCTTGTCTCACTTATATGACCAAGTCGACAATGCCAAAGTAAAGTATTATTCAACTCTTCTCTCTTTCACTTTTTACTTTCATTAATATGGAAAACATTATCATTAGATAGAATTAGAAGACCATTATTAATAACGCCATGACAGATAATTTCATTAGAAAAAAAAATTGAGCAACTATTGCTCTTTCCATTTATTTCATAACCTCGTTGCAATAGTAACAATACAGAAATAATATTTCTCATGATCTTAGGCATATAATAACAGTTTTCTAGCTCTAAGATCTTTCCAGAAGGTAACTTTAACATATATGTCCCTACAGCCTCTGCTTGGATTGACTCTCCTCCAGCACTGTAGAGCTCGAAGTCACCCTTCTTCAGTACTTTAATGTTCTGCAGCCCCTGCAACGACTTACAGATATGAGAACCGCAGGCAGTATCCAATACCCAAGAGTCTGAATTGGAAGAACTTAATGACAAAATTGTATGTATCTCATACATACCTTTTGGTGCATCGCTTGCACCTGCCTTTATAGTTGCAAGATATAATTTGCAATTTCTTTTCCAGTGTCCTGCCTTACCGCAGTGAAAGCAAGTACCCTATCCGGAGATTTTCTTCTCCTTCTTCTTCATCTTGCCACCCTTAGGATTCAGTGCTTTCTTTGAACCCTTAAAACCTGACTTCTTCTTAGAGGTTTTACCCATAAGAAGAAGTGGAGCCTTTTCTTTCTTAATATGGCTCTCAGCTGTCTTAAGCATATTTAACAACTCAGGTAAGGAGGTATTCAGTTTGTTCATATGATAGTTCACAACAAACTGAGCGAATGACTCAGGAAGAGATTGCAAGATCAAATCCTGACTTAATTCTCCATCCATCACAAAACTAAGTTGACCCAATCTAGTGATCAGATCAATGACCTTCAGGACATGATCTTGTACGGATGATCCCTCAGTCATTCTAGCACGAAATAACTGCTTAGATATCTCATATCTAGCAGTTCTACTCTGTTCTCCATACAACTCTTTAAGATTGAGGAGTATGGATTGAGTATCCATGCTCTCATGCTGCCTCTGCAACTCATTGCTCATAGAGGCCAGTATGATGCATTTGACAGTCAAATTGTCATTCTTCCATATCCTGTATGTGGATACCTCCTCTTCTGTGGCATCATCCCCAACCTCTTGTGGTTCAGGGATGTCAAGAATATAGGAGAGTTTCTTCAAGTGAGTATGATCTTTAAATTCCTCAACCAGTCTACATAATTGGGACTGGTCAACTTGTTGAAATCTAAAATTCCTCGCAATGATAGTGAAGATGCCATTTGTAGAATTTAATCTACAATAATTAAAGAATATTACATAAGCAAATAACTCATATTAACTTATACAATTAAATAAGATCTTTAGATTTAATTGTACCTCCCACTATTTTATCGAACATCATAACCCTCTACTATGATGAACGAGACATATGTTATATTTATCTTAGTGGGATTGAGACCCTAATTTCTTATAATGATCTTGTGTTAACACAATAAACCCTTATGAGTTCATAGGTAGGAAACTCTTTCCAATTGCATCTCATATAATTTTTAATATTATATCTTGGCCTCTAAAATATTATTACCCTTGTGTTAACACAACAAGCTATAATATTTTAGTTAAGTTAGACCTTTCATTTCAATACAGTCAAATTCTAATATAACTGCCATTGTGTTAACACAACAAAGCAGTATATTCAAAATTGCCGTAAGCATCTTCTATGCACCAGGATTATGTTATATCAATCTTTATGACAAGCCTCATGTTAACACAACAAACTAGCCATAGTTCATGATGTAACATTAACCTAGCATGAAGGAAGGCTCTTAATAGTATTTTCAACATTAGGATTTTTCAATATCAAGATCGCTTAATCAAATTGGCCAGGTAAGTAAGGTGGGGGTCCCCCCGTTGCTTTCCTTAGACACCAATAAATTGGTCAGGTCAGACAATGGAACCAATTAAAAAATCACCTATAGCACTTTCCTAGACACCAATTGATCAATTGATCAAGAATTGGTTAACCCATAGTTGCATATCACTACCACTTAATATAATTTTCTAATGAGGGCTTTTATTTGGTCTCATGCACATTCTAACTACATAATACCCATTTATATATCAATATTAAAATTTTCTACATGTGCAAGTGTAACATATGGACATTCATCATCCTAGGACAACCTTGCAGCATAATCCCGTTATGCTAGGACAACCTTATGTCAAGATGATGAAGTGGTGAATGATATATGTATTATTTCATATCATCATATGAAAGCATAAATCATACTATGGATCACATAAATATTATGTATATATGATTGAACCAAACAAGGCCGGCTCTGATACCACTGTAGGGTTTCATAGTGGGCATGCACAGTGGAAACATAATGGATTTCAAAATTTTAATAAAGAAATCTTAAATATTAAACTCTTAAACCAGTATCTCCTTGATGATTAACAATCATATATAACATAAATTCAAGATTAAATTTAAGTTATAGAAGAATACCTGCAGCGCTTAATCCAAATTTCGGCAGAACCTCCACCAGGCGCCCAAGTGTTCGCCCTCCAACGGTGATCTACACAGGGCTATGATCAGGACACCAACTCTTTGAGATGATTCCTCCTCCAAAATTCTCACTCTGAGAATTTTTTTGAACATCAGGACCTCAAGACGCTCTTCCTCTTCTCCTAGCCTTCCTATCCCTACCTTTCTTTTCTCCTTGTCTTCCTTAATTCTCTTCCTAGACTCTTGTCCTAAAATCGAACTTGTCCTTTCTATTTTTGGACTTGTCCTAACAAGAGAAGGAAGAGACTAATTGGACAATAGGGAGAGGATGTTAGAAAGAAAGGAGGAATTGAAAATCTGAATGAATCCAATCCCCCGGCGCACCCCCTTTAAATACTTAGCGATGGGTTGCCTTCGAGAATTTTTCGCGCCCCTTCCACGTGCCATCTCGCATCCATCAGAAAATCTCATGCCTCCTGATGAATTCTCATGCCTATCTGAAAGTTTTTGACACATGGCAATCATCGGAAAAAAATTCAAGAGATGCTTCATGTAGAAGGACTCTTCGGAACATTTTTCTCGATGATTCTCTGATGAGTCGCACAGCTTCGCATGGCATAATTTTTTTCTACTACCCATCAATGTAATTTTCTCTATCCAATGGCCAAAAATTAAGGCACTGATATGAAAATGTCGTGAAAAAAAATTCAGATTAAAAAGTGGCGTGACAAATGGGTTAGAGTCCTTCACAAGTTGGACTCTTGGTCAGGCGCATGGATCAGGCTGACAGGATTTCCAACTTCAATGAATTTCCACGATTAAACTGGAAGGAATTTTAACTTCAAAAAAATTTTTGACACTCAAAATAAAGTTACGAATCATCAAAAAATTTATTTCATCATGAAACATAGGATAAGCTTGAGGATGAAGCGTCCTATCTCATGGGATGCGAAAACTGTTTCTGCACACAAAAACTGCACCCACACACAAGAAAAATTCTTGACTCATGGAGAATTGGTTTCTTGGCTCCAAATTTTTGTTACATGCAGAACCAACTTAAATCCAAAATTTATTTGAATTAATTTGGATTTAATTAGCCCAATCTGGAATCAATTTTAAACCCAATTTAAAACAAGGAGCTAGTTTTTTGCAACATGTGCTAGAATGTCAATTTTGCAAACATGATCTAATCCAATTAGACCCCTGATCAATACCCTTTGTGTGTGACCGATTGGGTACCACATCTAGCTAGCAATAGGTCCGAGTTCAAGTCGATTTGATTTGATTAGAATTTAATCTAACCGGTCTAGATCCAATCGAGCTAACCTGATTTCAGCAATTAGAACTCTTTCTAATTGGTGATTGAATTAAACTCTTTAATTTGATTAAACCTATAAGATAAAATTGACGTCTAGCAACGTATCATGTCTACCTGAAAGATATAAAATTTTTGATGGAAATACCAAAAATACCCTTCAGTGGAAAGTTATCGTGCAATTTGATCCTGCGATCTCCCTGCACCCCGAATATGACTCTGGATATGGAATGATGTCAAATCCAATATCATACTCATATTTCTCTCAATCTTATATGATGATTCAATTAATAAAATATTAGAAACTCTTTCTAATTTTTATTTTACTTTGATCAAAGGCTTCTTGAATCATCAATCGATCAGAACAAGTAGGATGCGATTTCCTCTTACCAGAAGTGATCGATTCCATGTTGACCTACTCACAACCTCCATACATATTCTACCATATCTAGAATACCTCGTACATGATTAAGTCATGAATGAGTATGAACCAAAAAATATGGATTCATGTATACAAGGTTCTATGGTAGTCTCAGGTCAAAGGATTACATGCACAACTCCCACTATAAGAAAATATCTCTTGACAGGTAAGTAAATTCCATAAGATATTTCTTAAGTCGGATCAATTCAGTGAACTCATTCTCTAATGAGCACCCACTTTCTTGTATTAGTGTCTCACACAAGTGGCATATGAGATCTACCACCCTCTCCATCGAGCATACATAGAAAATGTTAATCTATCCGGAACATTGATCTCCTACTCAATGCTCTTATGACTAGAAATATTCTAAATCAGGATTTTTAGAATTTTAGGTCTCATAGGTATAATCTCATCATAACCCTAAACCCATTTTCCTGATTTATTAAGTTCATCATAATCATTACTAAAGTAAGATGCAACATATGATGAAAATATCTTTTATTATTTAAAGAGTCAATACATAAGTCTGAAAGATTACAAGGAAAACCCATCAAAATATAAATTTCGATTGGTTTGTAGGGCATATTCCTTTCACTATTTTGTAAGAGTGTCTTACAATCTATAGATTGAAAAAAGATGGTATCTTGATGGTGACTATTCAAGATATATGACAGATGATAAAAATTAGTTTATCACTCTTGATAGAAAAGGAGTAGTAACATTTGGCAATCATGAACAAAAAAAAGATTATTAGTAGTGATAAAATATATATTACTCCCTCTATATTTATTGATAATATTTTATTAGTTGATGGATTGAAATATAATTTACTTAGCATAAGTCAATTATGTGATAAAGGATTTAAAGTTACTTTTGAATCTTCTTTATGCATTGTTTCTTGTCCTTTTGATGAAGGTATAAAATTCATTGGACATAGGTATAATAATATCTACATGATTGATCTTGATGAGATTGTCATGAACAGTGGGCAATATCTTGTAGCAATGGATATCAAAATCAACAGATCTAGTTGGTTGTGGCATCATAGACTAGGATATGCATGCATGAATACTATTTCAAAATTGATTGTAAAAGATTTAGTTAAAAGTTTATCAAAACTAAATTTTAAAAAAGATCGAATTTGTGATGTATGTTAATATAAAAAATAAATCAGGGGATATTTTAAATTTAAAAATATGGTTTCAACTTTTAGACTCTTAAAATTAATTCACAAGGACTTATTTAGACCTATTAGGACTACGAGCCTAGAGAAAAAAGATATGGATTTATGATCAGAGATGATTTTTTATGATTTATATGGGTTCTATTTTTAGCACATAAAGATAAAGCTTTTTCTATATTTTAAAAATTTTATTGAAAATTTTTGAATGAAAAGAGTTTAACAATTATTTGTATTCGAAGTGATTATGGTACTGAATTTAAAAATTAAAGTTTTAAAAATTTTTACAATCAAAATGAAATTAAATATAATTTTTTTGTACCAAGAACATCTCAATAAATAGAGTTGTTGAAAGAAAAAATTAAATTTTAAAAGAAATGATCTATACCATGCTGTGTGAAGGGAGTCTCCCAAAGTACTTTTAGACTGAAGCCATTAACACCGCATGTTACATTTTAAATCGATTTTTAATTCTACTGATTTAAAAAAAAAATCCTCTATAAGCTTTGAAAAGATAGAAAATCTAATATTAGTTACTTTCATATTTTTGATTATCGATGTTTTATCTTGAATAATGATAAAGAAAACTTAGGTAAATTTGATGCTAAATCGAATGATAATATTTTTCTAAGATATTCTTTATCTAGCAAAGCTTATAGAGTCTTCAACAAATATATTTTGATTATTAAAGAATCTATACACATTGTATTTGAGAAACTAATGATCTATCTTCGAAAAAGAAAGATTTTAATGATGATGATGCAGGAATTACAAAAAAAAAAGATGAAAAACTCAACTTGAGAGATAATGCAAATTGAAATAGAAAAAATGAAGCCAAAGTTGATGATTAAGAGAATAACCTTAATGAAAATATTAACAAAGAGCATGATGACTTATCCAAAGAGTAGAAGTTCATATGTAATCATCCAAAAGATCTTATCATAGGTGAACTTTCATAAGGGGTAAGAACAAGATCTACTTTTGAAGATATTCATGATCATCTTGTTTTTATTTCTCAAATTAAACCCAAATGCATAGAAGAAGATAAAAATGATGTAAATTGGATGCTTGCTATGCAAGAGGAGTTAATTCAATTTGAGATGTTTGAACCTTAGTTAGTAGGCCAATTGACCATCCAATAATAAGAATAAAATGAACATTTAGAAATAAATTGATTAAAAATGATAATATAATTAAAAATAAAATTAAATTAGTTGCAAAAGAATTTAGTTAAGAAGAAGAAATAAATTTTCATAAAACTTATGCTCCTGTAGCTAGAATAAAAGCTATAAAAGTATTACTTGCATTTGCTTGCAACATTGATTTTAAATTATATCAAATAGATGTTAAAAGTATTTTTTTAAATAGCCATATTGTTAAAGAAAGTTTTATAGAATAACCATCTAAATTTAAAAGTCATGTTTTTCAAATCATGTTTTCAAATTTAACAAAGCTATATAGTTTGAAACAAGTACGAAGAGCATAGTATGATAGATTGAATAAATTTTTGTTTAAAAAGATTTTATTAGAGATAGTGTAAATACTACTCTATTCTTAAAAAGAAAAGAAACTGATTTGTTAATTATTGAAATATATGTGGATGACATTATTTTCAGAGTTACTAATGAAACTCTTTGCCAAGAATTTACTAAGTTAATGCAGGGAGAATTTGAAATGAACATGATGGGAGAGCTAAATTTCTTTCTCGATCTTCAAATCAAAAAAATAAAAGAAGGAATATTCATCAACCAAGCTAAGTACATCAAGAAGATACTTAAAAAATCTAGGATGGAGAGTGTGAAAGCAATTGGAACACCCATGAGTGTTACATGCAAACTTAACAAAGATGAAAATAGTTAAAATGTAGATCAAAAGCTTTATAGAGGTATAATTAGAATTTTATTTTATCTTACTGCAAGTAGACTAGGCATAATATTTAGTGTATGCATATATGCTAGTTTTCAATCTAATCCTAAAGAGTTTCATATGCTTGCTGTTAAAGAAATTCTTAATATTTGATGGGTACTCAAAATTTAGGCTCATGATATTTTAAGTATTCTTCTATTAATTTAATTGGTTATTCTGATTCTAATTATGATAGATGTAAAATTGATAGAAAGACTACTAGTGGTACATGCCAATTTTTTAGGTTGAACTTAATCTCTTGGTTTAGTAAAAAGCAAAGTTTGGTAGTATTGTCCACGGTGAAAGTTGAGTAGTTGCAATCAAAAGTTACTGTGCTCAATTTTTTTGAATTAAGCAACAACTTAAAGATTATAGCGTTGAACAAAATAAAATTCTTATAAGATGTGATAATACAAGTACTATAAATTTAACTGAAAATCCAATTCAGTTATCAAAAACTAAGCATATTGATATAAGATATCATTTTATTAGAGATCATATGCAAACTAATCATATTGTGCTTGATTTTGTTTGCACTGATAATCAATTAGTAGATATTTTTACTAAATCTTTAAAATAGGATAGATTTTATATGATTAGAGGAGAATTGGGAATATGTGATCCTTTTTAAATCTTTTGGTATCATTTGCATGCTTACTTATGATTATCCTTGTTGTATTTATAATGATATAATTTTGTAGTATCACTTCTATTATTGATGTTTTTATGGTATTCTTGTTTGACTCTTTTTGTTAATGACAAAAAGGGGGAGAAAAGTATTGAGCAAGAAAAATTTGAGCAATAAATTGAGAGGGAGTATCTTGTTTTTGCATCTTGTATAACTAGAAGTTTCTAACATTACATTAAGGGAGAGATTAATCTATTCTAAATTTTTTATAAAATGAGAGAGAAAATTATTAGAGAGATGTTAGTTTTCTTAAATGTTATGCAATATCTCATATTTGAATCTCAAATATTTGAATTTTCTATCTATGATACTCTTATGATTTGCTGAAATTATAAGTTATATATTATATTAGCTTGAGCTTTTACTTGTTTACTTTTGTGCTTAATATTTTGTCATCATCAAAAAGGAAGAGATTGTTGACCTAAGGAATGATTTTACTGATTACATAATATTAAAATATAAAAGGAGACTAATATCTTTGAAGCTTGATTAAGAATATTTTTATAGGAAGCAAATTCTTGTGATATGCTTTGAAGTCATTTAGAAACACTTGAAAAGCTTTGGAATCAAGAAAAATCAAGTTTGGATAGAAATTGAATGAGAAAAGCTAAATGGAGGAATTTGAATCGACTCCAGCATATTCGAGTCGACTCTGGCACAAACAGGTTGTGGCACACTAGACTGATATGCTTTCGAACTGACTTCAAAATATTTCAAGTCAACTCATGCTGAATCTGAGTCGACTTCAAAATATTTTGAGCTGATTCAATTCAAAGGACAGAGAGCTATTTTCTGCACACTGAGATCGAGCCGACTCCAAAATATTTTGAGCCAACTCATGCTGAATTCATGCCGACTTATGGACCATTTGAGTTGACTCGACTGTTTTTGATAGCCATAATAGAATGTGTAGAATCTATTGCAGAAGCGTCCAAAAATTGTTCAAATAGCTGGAATCCATCTCCAACATCCAGAAACGGCCAGTTTTTGAATTCAAATTACTTTAAATAGAAAGGAGAGTTATTTTAATGAAGGAGAAGCCTAATTGACTATCAAGAATAGCATATTGAAGGGAAAAGAGCCTGTTGGGTGTAAAACCTCCCCCAGCTGAAGTTTGTGCTCGGGGCGACCCCTCGGGGATACTACAGGCAAGCTTCGTCCGGACTCCTACGGAAGTCGGACTCCGTCTTCTACTTCAACTGCAGACAAGCTTCGTCCGGACTCCTACGGGAGCCAGATCTCGTCTCTGACTCCAGCTACAGGCAGACTCCGTCCGGACTCCTACGGGAGCCGGACTTCATCCCCAACCTCAACTGCTGGAAGGCTCCGTCTGGACTTCTACGGGAGCCGAACTTCATCCTCGACCTCGAACGATGGTAAGTTCCGTCCGGACTCCTACAAGAGCCGGATTCCGTCTCCAACCCCGGCCACGGACAAACTTCATCCGGACTCCTACGGGAGTCGGACTTCACCCCTGACTTTAATTGCAGGTAGACTTCGCCCAGACTCCTACGGGAGCCAGACCTCATCTCCGACTTCGACTACGGGAAGACTTCGCCCAGACTCCTGCGGGAGCCGGACTTCATCTCCGACCTCGACTGATGGTAAACTTCATCCGGACTCCTACGGGAGCCGGACTTCGCCCCTGACTTTAATTGCAGGTGGACTTCATCCGGACTCCTACGGGAGCCGGGCTTCGCCCCCGACTTCAACCGCAAGAAGGCTTCGTCCGGACTCCTACTGGAGCCGGACCTCGCCCCCGACTTTGATTGAAGGAAGACTCCCTCCGAACTCCTGCGAGAGCCAGACTTCGAGCTCCTCTCAGACGGGTGGCTACCCACCTCTCTCTGCCAGACACTCCAGCCGAACTCCGACCGATAGGCCTGAACCCCCTGGTAGGCCGCAGCAACGGCCACGACTCTGCTCCACCTTCTGCAACAGATTCCGTGTGGCTCCATCACTCCCTGGCAGGCCACAGTAACGGCCACGACTCTGCTCCACCTCCTGCAACAGATTCCGTGCAGCTCCATCACTCCCTGGTAGGCCGCAGTAACGGCCACGATTCTGCTCCACTCCCTGCAGTGGATCCTACGTGGCTCCATTACTCCCTGGCAGGCTGTAGTAACGGCCACGATTCTGCTCCACTCCCTGTGGTGGATCCTGTGCAGTTCCACCACTCCCCGACGAGTCACGACAACGGACGCCGCTCCACTCCCCGCAACTGATTCCACGTGGCGAGCCATGGTGGCAGCCACGACTCCACCCCATTACTCTTCATGATAAATTCCTCCTGGCCCCGTGCGGCCCACGACGAGGCGATCATAAACAGTCGCTATCAATCCGCTGCTCCCCCCGTTTATAAAAGAATACCCCGATATGTTATTCTCTAAGCTCTATTTTCTATCCCAAAACTCTGTTAAAATTTCTATTCGAGCACTCCATTCTTGTTGAGGCAGAGAACTGACTTGAGCATCGGAGGGTCTTGCCAGAGTAACCCCACCTCCAGTTTAGACTTCCTTTACAGGTCCCGACGGTGACTGTGACTCACTCGATTCCAGCTTCTCCGACGCAAGTGGATTTTTGCACCAACAGGATTGGCGCTAGAGGAAGGAGGGCACGTGTCTTCGCAGTACCCTTGTTCTTAAAGGAGCGCTCAACGGGACCACCTCTGGTCATCTTCTCTGACATCCACTTCTCCTTCCCCCACTTGATCTTCGCCCGATGCCTCCCCGCAAAGCATCCACACGGTGACCCATGGCCTCCGCGGCCAGATCTCAGGCTCCGACCTCGCCTCCAGTTTCTCAGGCCCCGCATCCTCCAGCAGTGGTGGCCAGCAGGGAGCGGTCGGACAATCGGCCTCCAACGGATTTCGTCAACACCATCTTGGGAGGATCCCAGCAGGAAGCAACCAACGTATTGGCCGTACCTCCCAAGCGGCAAAAAATTAAGGAGCCCATAACCTTTATCGAAGAAGATGCTCAGGGAGTCCAATTTCCTCATAACGACGCGGTTGTAGTTTCTTTGAATATAGCAAATTACGATGTCCGCCGCATTCTTGTGACAATAAAAGTTCGGCCAACGTTTTGTTCTACGATGCCTTTTCAAGAATGTCCATCTTTGACGGCCATTTGAGGCCGATTACCTCCCCTCTAGTAGGGTTTACCGGCGATGCTGTCCCGATGGAGGGAATGGTGACTTTGACTGTAGCTGCGGGTCGATATCCAAGACAATCCAGGGCTCTGGTGGATTTTCTGATGGTGAAGGCACCGTCAGCCTACAACGCAATCCTCGACCGACCTGGCCTCAATGCTCTCCGAGCTATCGTGTCAACCTACCATTTGAAGTTAAAATTTCCCACCAACCAGGGCATCGGAGAGGTCCGAGGAGATCAAGCCCTGGCCAGACACTGCTACAACATAGCCTTGCAAAGAAGCGACCAATCCGACCCCTATCCAATTGATGGGCTGGATGCTCGCGACGACCTCACCGAAGAGAGGGGCGGTCCAATTGAAGATCTGGTACCGATCCCTTTGAACGACGGGAATGCGGAGCATGTGGCGATGATCGGCTCCAACCTGGGGGAAGAGGTGCGGATGCGTCTCATCGATTTTCTATGAAAGAATATGGACGTCTTCGCTTTGATTTCGATGGACATGCCGGGGATCGACACGGAAGTCATGGAGCACCACTTGGCCGTTGATCCTAGGCATCGATCGATGAAAGAAAAAATCCGAGGTCATGCACCAGAGAGGCAGAAGGCGATAGCCGAGGAAGTGGACAAACTTCTTAAGGCCGGATTCATTGGGGAAGTCAATTATCCTGATTGAATCTCCAACGTTGTCCTGGTCAAAAAAGCAAACGGCAAGCAGAGGATGTGCATAGACTTCAAAAAGCTGAATAAAGTCTGCCCCAAGGACAGCTACCCACTGCCCAAAATTGATCAACTGGTGGATGCGACCTCGGGCCATGAGCTCCTCACCTTCATGGATGCATTCTCCGACTATAATCAAATCAGGATGGCACCGGAAGATGAAGAAAAGACTGCTTTCATTACTAACCGTGGCCTTTACTGTTACAGGGTCATGCCTTTCGGCCTCAAAAATGCAGGCGCAACCTACCAGCGGTTGGTGAACAGAATCTTCAAGGAGCAGATCGGCCGCAACATGGAGGTCTACGTGGACGACATGCTTGTAAAAAGTAAATCTTCCATGAACCACATCACCGACCTCGAAGAGACCTTCAGCACCCTCCGAAAATATAAAATAAAGCTGAACCCGACTAAATATGCTTTCGGAGTGACCTCAGGAAAGTTCTTGGGCTTCATGGTATCAGGGCACGGAATTGGGGCCAATCCAGAGAAAATTCATGCCATCCAGGAGATGACCGCCCCAAGGTCGATAAAAGAGGTTCAGCACCTTGCAGGGAGAGTAGCAGCCCTGAATCGCTTTGTCGCGAGGTCAGCCGAACGGTGCTTACCCTTTTTCCAAACTCTCAAGCAGCCGAAGAACTTCTGTTGGACCCCTGAGTGCCAACGGGCGTTCGAAGAACTAAGGAGCTACCTCGGCTCACCCCCGCTGTTGGCAAAGCCAGAGCCTGGGGAGGAACTATTTTTATACCTAGCGGTCTCTCCCATGGCCCTTGCGGCAGTCCTTGTCAAAGAAGAAGCAAAAGTCCAACGGCCGATTTACTATGTCAGTCGTACGTTGAGAGATGCCGAGACCAGGTATACCAAATTAGAAAAACTGACTTACGCCTTGTTGATTGCAGCCCGGAGGCTCTGACCCTACTTTCAAGGGCACACCGTAATGCTGCTCACCGACCAACCGATCAAGGCGATTCTGCACCGGGTGGATGCCTCCGGGAGGATGGCAAAATGGGCGATCGAGCTCACAGAATTCGACATCAACTATCGACCCAGGCCAGCAGTGAAGGCCCAGATATTGGCAGATTTCATAGTGGAGTGTACTATCCCAGAGGAGGCCGAACCTGAACAATGCGAAATTGACGGCCTGAAGTCCCGACCGAACTCCCCCAAAGAAGAGGCAAATCCCTCTGGGTGCTTTTGGGCCCTCTACGTGGACGGGTCTTCCAATATGACAGGCGCAGGCGCGGGCCTGATCTTGATCAGTCCAGAGGGAGTCGTCATGGAGTACACTCTGCGCTTCGAGTTCTCCGTGACAAACAATGGAGTAGAATATGAAGCTCTGATTGCAGGACTGAGGATCGCCAAAGAGCTGGGGATAGATCGGCTCCAGGTCCACAGCGACTCTCAATTAGTAGTTGGACAAGTCAACAGAAACTACGAAGCACGGGAGAACAGCATGGCTAAATACCTTGAAAAGGTAAAGGAGCTCGTCCCCGCCTTCAGCAGCTTCAACATCAGACAGATTTCGAGGTTGGAAAATACCAGGGCCGACCTTCTCTCCAAGCTGGCAACGCTGGCTCCGACCGAATTGCCCAAGGGCATTCTCTTTGAAGTTCTAAAGTGCCCGAGTACGGAAGAATCGTGGCCTGTGATGGAAATTGACCACGAGCCCAGCTGGATCGATCCACTGATAACCTATCTCAGAGACGGGGTTCTCCCCCAAGACGCAAAAGAGGCTCAAAAGTTCAGAAATCAAGCCTCCCGATACATCCTTTATGGGGGCAAGTTGTACAAGAGATCATACTCTTTGCCCCTTTTGAAATGTCTCCGGCCTTCGGAAGCTGACTACGCCTTGTGGGAGGTGCATGAAGGAATCTGCGAAAACCATTTGGGGGCTAGATCTTTTTCCCACAAGTTGCTTCGCCAAGGATATTACTGACCGACGATGCATCATGACTCGATTGAATATGTCAGAAAGTGTAATCGATGCCAGAGATATGCCAACATCCAGAGACAGCCCGCCACCGAGCTTACACCCATGAGTGCCCCATGGCCTTTTGCATAATGGAGGATGGACATCCTTGGACCCTTTCCCGTGGCGTCGGGGCAGAGAAAGTTCCTCCTTGTAGCGATCGACTACTTCACCAAATGGGTTGAAGTCGAACCACTAGCAAAAATCACAGAAGCAAAAGTGTAAGATTTCGTCTGGAAGTCAATCATATGCAAGTTCGGTCTACCCAAGACCCTAATCACTGATAATGGGCGGTAATTCGCAGGAGCAAGATTCGTCGAATTCTGTGAAGATCTAAACATCTCCCACAACTTCACATCAGTAGCCCATCCTCAGGCGAACGGCGAAGCTGAGGTGACCAACAGAATCCTTCTGCAGGAGATCAAGACAAGGCTTGAAAAGGCGAAGAAAACTTGGGCAAACAAACTTTATCATGTGTTGTGAGCGTATCGAACTACCCAAAGACTGCCCACAGGGGAGACCCCCTTTGCTTTAGCCTTCAGAACGGAGGCTGTCATCCCAATTGAACTTAAACTCCCGTCGGCACGAGTCGTGGCATTCGACGAACATCAAAATTCACAAGGCCTTAAAGCCAACCTCGACTTGCTGGAAGAAAGGCGGGAGGTAGCTCAAGTTCGAATGACAGCCTACAGACAGAAAGTCCCCCGCTATTACAACTCCCAGGTCAAGAACAAAGTCTTTAGAGCAGGAGACCTAGTGCTTCGATGAGCCGCTGTCTCGCAACCTCAGGATTGAGGGAAGCTCGCCCCAAATTGGGAAGGCCCGTATGAGGTCAAAGAAGTAGTCCGACCCGAAACTTATTATCTCAAGGAGCTCGAAGGAGCAGACCTCCCACGACCATGGAGCTCGAAAAACTTACGGATATATTATCGATAACTTTATTTTAAATAAAAGTTGCATATCTACATGTTTCCCCTCTTGGCACTATCTTATATCGACAGGGCAGTCAAAACAAACTGTATCGGAAGCAGGAGGGGAACTTCGTCTCAACAAAGTCGAAAGCCTGGTTCTCTTTAGATCAGATGGGGGGAGAGGCCCTGCAACGCCCATATGCGCCCCCATGGCCCTGTTAGGGACAGGAGGAGAACCTCGCCCTAACTTGAGCCAAGTCGAAGGCCCGGTTCTCTTTAGATCGGATGGGGGGAGAGGCCCTGCAACGCCCATATGCGCCCCCACGGCCCTGTTAGGGACAGGAGGAGAACCTCGCCCTAACTTGAGCCAAGTCGAAGGCCTGGTTCTCTTTAGATCGGATGGGGGGAGAGGCCCTGCAATGCCCATATGCACCCCCACAGCCCTGTTAGGGATAGGAGGAGAACCTTGCCCTAACTCGAGCAAAGTCGAACGTCCGATTGTCTTTAGACCGGATGGGGGGAGAGACCCTGCAACACCCATATGCGCCCCCACAGCCCTATTAAGGACAGGAGGAGAACCTCGCCATGACTCGAGCAAAGTCGAAGGCCCGGTTCTCTTTAGATCGGATGGGGGGAGAGGCCCTGCAACACCCATATGCATCCCCACAGCCCTGTTAGGGACAGGAGGAGAACCTCGCCCTAACTCGAGCAAAGTCAAAGGCCTGGTTCTCTTTAGACCGGAAGGGGGGAAGGGCCCAGCAATGCCCATATGTGCCCCTACAGCCACGTTAGAGATAAGAGGAGGACCTCATCCTAACCAGCGCTGAAACCTGTTACGATAAAAATAGGGAAAGAACCTCGCCCCGACATCAATTAAGGTCTGGTCATTCAAGACCAGAAGAGAAAAAGGGGGGACCTTCCCCAGCGGCCCCTTCGCAATAAGACTTCATCCGAACTCCTACGAGAGCCGGACTTCGTCTCTGACTTCGACCGTCGGTAAGCTCCGTCCGGAGTCCCACGGGAGCTGAACTCCATCTCAAACTTCAACTGCAGACAAGCTTCGTCCGGACTCCTACGGGAGCCAGACTCCGTCTCCAACTTCGGCTGTAGGCAAACCCCGTCCGGACTCCTACGGGAGCCAGACTTCGCCTTCGACTTCGATCGAAAGAAGACTCCATCCGAACTCTTACGGGAGCTAGAACTTCGTCCCCGACTTCGACCGTCGGTAAGCTCCGTCCGGACTCCCACGAGAGCCAGACTTCATCTCAGACTTCAACTGCAGACAAGCTTCGTCCGAACTCCTACGGGAGCCAGACTTCGTCTCCAACTTCGGCTGCAGGCAAACCCCGTCCGGACTCCTACGGGAGTCGGACTTCACCTTCGACTTTGATCGAAAGAAGACTCCATCCGAACTCTTACGGGAGCCGAAACTTCATCCCCGACTTCAACCGCTGGTAAGCTCCATTCGGGAGCCAGATTTTGCCCCTGACTTCAATTGCAGGTAAACTCCGTCCGGACTCCCACGGGAGCCGGACTTCACCCCAACTTCGCCTATGGGAGCCAGACTCCCGTAGCCCCACTAAGAGCGGAGGAAAAATTCCACTCAAAAAAGAAAAAGGGAGGAGGGGCTAAAAAGGAAAGCGATGGACTACGTTAGTGATGAATAGAAAACAAACAGCGTCAAAGATGCAGAGAACCCAATCTCAGCACGGATTGAGATTCTTATCAAGAACCCCAGCTCTCAAGGAAGCTCTCAACACAAGCCCGAGATGAGACGACTTCCTCGGGGTGACGAAAGCTCAGACCTTCGAGCCCGAGCCCTGGTGGGGGGCACCAAACCCGAGCGGCCTCAGACAAATCTGTGGCTACGGACGAAAAGGATGGATCGATACGATGGCAATCGGGTACCTCCGAATGATGTGAAGGTCGAAAAGAAGCTCGGCAAGCGACAATTCAACACGTGAGTATAAGAGGTAGCAGTAATTTTCCTTCTCATATTATTCATCCAATATACATTATAGAGCCATTAAGGTTAAAGGAGAAGCATAACTGAAAGGCGAGCCGGCATGATAACTACCGGTAACCTACGGACGATGTCAAAAAAAAAAAAAAAGAGAGAGAAAAGGGGAAAAAGAAGAAAAATAGAAAGAAGGAAATACAACAATAACAATGGTAAAGAAAAAAAATTCGGCAGACAACAGTTCGACGCAAAGTGCGGATGAGGTAACAAAATCTCTTTCTCATTCTTCGATTAACAAGATGTACGTTACAAGACCCGGAGGGCCAGAAAAAGAAAATATTATTACAAAACTCGAAAGGGATACACCGGAGGCCACTTCAAGCTGTAGACTTCTCTTCCCGATTCTATCCTTCCCAGCAGTATTTTCCAGTATGTATGATAAGCCTCTCGGCTCTCGCCCCCTGCCTCATTCCGCTCCATCTCCAAAGTTCCAACCCTAGGGGGAAAAAGATGGGATAGAATTCAGGGAGCAGCAAAGGCAACGGCAGCGGCGACGACGACCTGTTTCAAGAAGAACAAGGGTTACCCCGGAGGCAGCAATGGCGCCGGAGATATGCGCCACCACCGTGTGCTCCACGACAACCACCGTCCTAGGTGTTCCGGCAAGGTCGGCATGTGCTACTTCCACCATCTCCGCAACAAGTTTTACCGCCCCACCGTCGGCACCGACCACTTCTGGTCCCTCGACCCCGATGACATCAAGGATCCCGCCACGGCTTGTGACGACAGCTCTGCCCCCTTTACCGGTGTCGCCCCATTCAGCTACTCCAAAGTTCTCAGGCGAAACACCTTCACCGGTTGTCCCCATTATTAAACCCCTGTTGTTGAAGAAATTCTCCCCCGATCCCCCTTTAAGGCGACGGGAACCCTCAGCGGTAGTTTGATAACTGAAGAACTTGTAGACCGCTGTTCTCCTCCTCGCCCTCTTCCCAGTCTGTGGCATCCTCTTGAGGTTGGTCTCCGGGGTGGAGGCCCCAGCGGGAGAACCCCTCGGAGAGACTCGGGGGACCGAAGACGACGGAGAGCCGGTGGAGATGGCAAGGACCGACGCAAAGAACGCTCGGAGTCGGAAGGGGCACCGATGGAGTGGCTGAGTGGCTAGGCTCTTAGGCGAAAGAAAGACGTCGACCCACAGGCGAAGTGAAGCCCCCGGAGGAAAGGTGGGGGCTTAAATAGGCAACGGAGCCTGGCACAGTTATGGTGGCAGATGTCCCTAGGCCAACCAGTACCCACCGCATGTCCCACTCACCGCGGCATAGGGTTGACCGTTCGCAGATTTTTATGCATGACGCTTAGGATCACGTCCTGGTGGGAATTTCGAAAAGACTTTTCGGGTTGCCCTAATCGAAAAAAGGCTCCAGCATGCGTGCATTAAATGCCAAGATTTTTGAGGACGGTCGTGGGCAGAATTCAAGGAAACGACTTTGGTTGTGAAAATTTTCTGTACTTCCTCCGATCGAAACTCGAACTCAAAAGTAGGGGGACTGGTGTTGGGTGTAAAACCTCCCCCAGCCGAAGTTCGTGTTCGGGGCGACCCCTCGGGGATACTACAGGCAAGCTTCATCCGGACTCCTACGGGAGCCAGACTCCGTCTTCTACTTCGACTGCAGACAAGCTTCGTCCGGACTCCTACGGGAGCCAGATCTCGTCTCCAACTCCAGCTACAGGCAGACTCCGTCCGGACTCCTATGGGAGCCGGACTTCGTCCCCAACCTCAACTATTGGAAGGCTCCGTCCGGACTTCTACGAGAGCCGAACTTCATCCTCGACCTCAAACGATGGTAAGTTCCGTCCGGACTCCTACAAGAGCCGGATTCCGTCTCCAACCCCGGCCACGGACAAATTTCGTCCGGACTCCTACGGGAGCTGGACTTCGCCCCTGACTTTAATTGCAGGTAGACTTCGCCCAGACTCCTACGGGAGCCAGACCTCATCTCCGACTCCGACTACGGGAAGACTCCGCCCGGACTCTTGCGGGAGCCGGACTTCATCCCCGACCTCGACTGATGGTAAACTTCATCCGGACTCCTACGGGAGCTGGACTTTGCCCCTGACTTTAATTGCAGGTGGACTTCATCCGAACTCCTACGGGAGCCGGGCTTCACCCCCGACTTCAACCGCAAGAAGGCTTCATCCGGACTCCTACGGGAGCCGAACCTCACCCCTGACTTTGACTGAAGGAAGACTCCCTCCGGACTCCTGCGAGAGTCAGACTCCGAGCTCTTCTCAGACGGGTGGCTACCCACCTCTCTCCGCTAGACCCTCCAACCGAACTCCGACCGATAGGCCTGGACCCCCTGGCAGGCCGCAGCAACGGCCACGACTCTGCTCCACCTCTTGCAATAGATTCTGTGCGGCTCCATCACTCCCTGGCAAGCCACAGTAACGGCCACGACTCTGCTCCACCTCCTGCAACAGATTCTGTGCGGCTCCATCACTCCCTGGCAGGCTGCAGTAACGGCCATGATTCTGCTCCACTCCTTGCAGCAGATCCTACGCGGCTCCATTACTCCCTGACAGGCCGTAGTAACGGCCATGATTTCGCTCCACTCCCTGCGACGGATCCTGTGCGGTTCCATCACTCTCCGACGAGGCGCGACAACGGACGCCGCTTCACTCCCCGCAATGATTCCACGTGGCGAGCCATGGTGGCAGCCACGACTCCACCCCATTACTCTTCATGATAAATTCCTCTTGGCCCCGTGCGGCCCACGACGAGGCGATCATAAACAGTCGCTATCAATCCGCTGCTCCCCCATCTATAAAAGAATACCCCAGATATGTTATTCTCTAAGCTCTATTTTCTATCCCAAAACTCTGCTAATATTTTCGTTCGAGCACTCCATTCTTGTTGAGGCAGAGAACTGACTTGAGTATCGGAGGGTCTTGCCGGAGCAACCCCACCTCCGGTTTAGACTTCCTTTGCAGGTCCCGACGGTGACCGCGACTCACTCGATTCCAGCTTCTCCGACGCAAGCGGATTTTTGCACCAACAGAGCCTAACAGCATTGAGTGATTTTAAGAGTATTTTCTACCTCCACATAAAAAAATCTAGATTTCTGAGAGGCTAATATTCAGGAGAAAAGTCTTCAATCTCATGCCAAGTATTCAAGTGATCTTCAAACTACATTCAAAGTATTTTATTTACTCTTTTGAGAGCTTTGTAATTTCTGTTCTTGTTGAAATCTACTGTAACAAGTTTCAAGAGGTTGAAACTTGGAGAATAAGTGTAATCCAAGCTTAAAAATTAGATTGTGATCCTAAAAAAAGGCTTGAAAGGTTGTGGTTGATGAGCCTAAAAAATCAAATGGGTTTATTCATGATCTCGACTAAAACAAATGTATTGTAATTAGTAGATTATAGTAAAAAATCTCAAGTGAAGCTTGGAGAGTGGATGTAGGTGCTTGGAGTGCACCGAAACACTATAAAATCTCTTATGTTTGTGTGGCTTACTTATCTTTACTTGCTTTACTTATTGTTTAGCATTTACTGATTTATTTTCGCTACTATTCACTGTATTTGCTGCGGATTCACTGTATCTTCTTAAGTTGTTTTGAAAAACCCGCACATACTTGCTTAAATCTTTGAAAACCCAATTCACCCCTCTTCTTGGGTTATCTAACTGGGCAACAACATATACTACATGAATGATAACTAACTACCCTCAATAATTAGGTCAAGTATGAAATTATATCTTAGAAAGAATTAATGTATCAGTCTGATTGACTTCTAGGACATCTAACACTCCAATCCAAATATCATGAAGGATACCCATAGAGTATCCATCTCCCACTAGCCATCTAATTTGGAGAAATACATCAGGAGCACGAGCACAGATCTCTCACCATAAAAAGGAAGCAGTATGTCTAGGATGGACCTCATCCCAAGCAGGCCATAGGCCATACCTGACTATCATGATTGAGCTCCATGGAGAGTCCGGACTGTGTAGAAGCCGTGCAGCATGCCTCGCAAGTAGGGCCTCCCACTTGATGGCTAAAGACTGGATACCCAGTCTGCCCTCCCTCAAAGACTGGCACACCACCTCCTAAGTAAGCAAATAGACACCTCCCCCTCCTCCCGATCAGGATCCCCATAGAAAGCTCTAAAAAAACTACTCCAGTTTCACCACCAGGCCTCTAGGGAGAACCATATATGAAAGCAGGTAAATGGGAATGGAGCTAAGAATAAACCTCACTAGGGTAACCCACCCCATCATGGATAGTACATGGCCTTGCCAACCCTCCAGCTGTGCTTGGATCATCCGCTCGACATCCACACACTCCACCCTTCTCAACCTATGCCTAGTAACAAGGACGTCCAAATACTGTAAGGTCTCACTGTACTCCCCTGATCACAAGAATATCTCTGATCGTAAGTCACTGCTGGGCTGGCATCTTCGGACTAAACATAGCCACTGATTTAAGGAGGTTGACCTTCTGACTCGAAGCCATGCAGTAATCCTCCAAAATTCCATCATGTTCTGAATAAAAGCCCGATTGATCAATAAACAATCATCTATGAAGAGGAGTTGCGAGATCGACTGGGCACCAAATACCGGCACATAGAGGTTTAAGGCCAGCCCTCGGGCGGCAGTGCGAATAGCTCGCTAGAAAGTGTCAGCACAAATAATGAAGAGATATGGGAACAAGAAACAACCTTACAATAGCCCAACCATAGAGTAGATGAAGTCTGAAGGTGTCCCATTGAGCAGGATGGCAAAGAAAGGACTCTGAATATAAGCCAAGATCCAGTTGATCCATGTGGGATGGAAGCCAAAGTCCATCAAGGCTCTTGTTGGAGATGTCTGGCCAAGACATCATCACCAAAGAATTTTTTGATATCACTCGCATTGCAGACAGGAAGAAAGAAGAAAATAATACAGATACAAGTAGGTATGTACAACAGCTCAAACGCTGCCTCTACGGGGCATACAAGCTTCACTAAGAAAGAGAACACAAGTACAAGAGGAGAACACTCACTCTCAACTCTTCATACACAATTCTCTCAACTAGAAGCTACCCTCACAAAAGCTCTCTCAAAATCTCCAAATGAGACCCTCTCATAGGCCTGCCAGTACTAGGGTCCTCGATGCCCCTGGATGCTTTCTGTAGAGCGAATCGCTACATCGTACCTCTCTATAGCTGCTTTGCCTGATGCTTTGCTTTGCCTTCGATCTCCTGTTGGTGCTCTGTAGGGTCTGCTCTACCCACTACGCACACTCAAAGCTCTGTCAGACTCCTCCCGGTGACTGCACGAGCCTCCCACATATTGATGCCTCCACTTATGGTTCTCTGCCACACTCTCTCTCCATGGTTTTGCTGCCCATAGGGTTCTTAAAGTCCTAAAACCCAAATCTGATTGAAGAGCTACTTCTAATCAGACTCTAATAGGCATTTGGCCATCCGATCCATGCCGCAAGCACTGCTGCCTGTCCGATCGTGCTTGATCAAGCATCCTATAGCCCGATCTCGTGTCCCAACCTCAGCAGCCTCTCGATCAAGCCTCCCATCTTGCACAGTCGCTTGATCAAGCCTGAGATCACACCCAAGCCATCCAATCATGCATTGGTCCATAGAATTTTCCATGGACCGCAAGAAATCAACCCGAAATGCCCTTCGATTCACCATACATCATGTGAAACACGGTGTGAAATGCTGTCAGTCCATGCACCATGTGTGGACCACGTGAAGAGATTGTGTGCTCACTAGGCCTCACCTGCAGTCGGCCCATGCATGCTTGCATGCTGGGATGCATGCCTGTGGCTGGCCCGCACGTCCGCATGTGCTTGGGCTAGCTCGCAGACTGGCCTGGGTCGGGCCGCATGCTACAGGCCCACCTGGCCTACCTTCAGGCTGCATGTTATGGGCCTCACTGCTCTGTGCACTGTAGGCCCCATTGCTCCATACCTTCGAGCTCTTCATGATGTGTTCTTTCAGCTGGACTTCTCCGCATCTGAATTTTCTCTCTTGGAGGTCAAATTTGAAGTATTTTTTTCAACAATCTCTACCTCGATTCGATATTCAGCCTCCATCTGACTTTAAGAGCTTTTGAATCTTCTTACCCCCATGCTCAGGGACAAACATTTGCTACTCATGGATAGATAAACATGGAAGTTGAGCCAGGCTGCTCGATCCCATCTCTATCACGTGCCGTGCAGCTCCTAATTTGAGACCCACTCGGGATAGCCTCCTGGCAATGTCGCATATCCTCCTCCCGAGTCTTCCATCCCGTGACTGATCTATCTCCATCTGGAGCTGCACCTCGTACTGGGCTTCCATTGGCAACCTCCATGTAGACGGTTCCTCCTTGTACAAGAGAGCATCAATCAACCCTCCACGATCGATCTCCATCTTAATTGAGCCTATCTTCTCCATCTTCAATCTTGACCACCACCGTTGCAACCTCGCATTGGTATCGCCTCGCTCTGATATCAATTGTTGGGGATATCTGATCAGGACACCACCACTGCAAGATCTTTTTGATACCACTCATGTTACAGATAGAAAGAAAGAAGAAAATAATATAGACACAATCAGATATGTGGAAGAGCCCAAGCACTGCCTCCATGAGGTATGTAAGCTTCACTAGGAAAGAGAACACAAGTACAAGAGGAGAACATCCACTCTCAACTCTATGTACACAACTCTCTCAATTAGAAGCTTCCCTCACAAAAGCTCTCTCAAAATCTCCTAAGGAGACCCTCTCACAGGTCTGTCAGTATCAAGATCCTTGATGCCTCTGGATGCTTCCTGTAGAGCGAACCACTACATCGTACCTTTTTGCAGCTGCTCTGTTTGATGCTTTGCTCTACCCTCGATCCCCTATTGATCCTCTGCATGTTGGGAAATAGGTAGTTCAAAGCATGTATTTTTTTTAATTTTTATAGTGAAAGTAATAGATTAAACTATTTAATCTCTTACACATGCTTTAGATTAGATCTAAACTATCTTCTTAAAGATCTACGACATAAAAATATTGTACAGAAAAAAATTGATTGAACATAAAAGACTGCATCGATCGTATCGATGTTCTGAATCAGATCAAATAGTTAGATCTGATCTAATGAGTTCAAAACTCATTATCTGATCGTGGGTTGATGATCACCGCTATTGATGAACATGGTAGGAGATCCTTCCTAATGTCGAGCAACCGCACAGCGTGTCTGACCTCTATAGGTGGTCCACTTGAAGCCTCGAACAGATCATCCTTTCCGAGAGTGCTAGCTTATGATGAAGGATCTGGATGGCTGATGGAGACTCCTTTCTTCAGATTAAATAGATACCTCTAGATCAAAAGATGGAACTTTTCAAGGAAGAGATGGTGTGGAAGAAGAAGAATAAAACTTCTTTTATTTTTTTCTCTCACAAAACTAGAACTAGGAAACCCTAAAAGTCCCACCCTAGATCTCATGCCCCAAAGAGGAACCTTCTTCCTCTTTTTCTCACGCACGGACGCTCACCCCTCTCTCTGGTTTTTCATGTCCCCTCTTTGAGGTTCTCTCACACTAAATTTGATCTTATTTGGCACACAAAAAATCAGTCCTTCTTAAAGTGGCGTCCCATGAAGAGTTTGGATGATTTGGTTCAGGTTCAAACAATTTATGAGCTTATCACGAATTCAAATCAGATTTAAAATTTTTTTTGAAGCAAAATTAATCCATATCTAAGAGACTCAGAAAGGGGTGTGACAAAGCTTAGATTGGCATAAAAAAACCCACACAAAAAATTTTTTTATGCATGAGAAAGTAGGCTGGTTGGTGGCTAGGTAGAGTCCCATAAAACTTGGACTCTTGGTTTAAGCTTGATTTCAAATCATGTCGAACTCAAACTCAATCCAACAAAATTTCAATCTAAAGAAGATCAGAATAAGGCATCACATACCTTCTATGCATAAAAAATTTCATGCAAAAACTACTTTCATGCGTGAAGAAAAGATGGGCGCAGTAAAAGGTGGCGCAAGGGGTGTTCTCATCCCATTTGAATTCGAACTTGTGTTCTCATCTAATTAGATTTTGAACCTAACCAAATTAGGTTAGACCCAATTAAATTATCTAATCTAATTAGGTAATAAATGATCTTGATTAAATTTTAATCAAATTAAAAATTAATCAAGCTTGAATCAGAAATCGAACATCCTTAGTGATTAAGTCATCTCATAACCATCGGATCAAACCAACTTGAATCCAATTCAATTAGATTTAATCTAAACTTTAATGCTCAATTAGATTGAGTTAATTAGCAATCTAATTGCTAATCAATTTTTTTTATAATTTATCAATAATTAATAAATTAATTTATTATAATTTTTATACAAGATTAATCATCAATCGAATTAACAATTGAACTCTAGAACGATCCTCAATTATTGATCAACCACATGATCAGTCAAAATTTTTTTTTGAGTGTGATCTTATAGGTTCAAACCTAAACTGATAGTATAGGAATGAACTTTCTATACCAATTAAAGTGACCATCTAGTAATGGTACTCGATGTCTGGATAAGTCAAAAGATTGCAAAGCATTATTCATGAACCTATTGGTATATGGTTACTGTATAAATCATCTCTTTGACCCTTATGCTCAAGATGACCTGAAGTTTAACTGTCAACCCCAGATTAGTCAACCACATTGTGTCTCAACTTTTCAAATCCATCGCATGAATTATCCTGACCAAAATTTTACTAAATTGAAACACACTGATACATTAACTCCTATTTATTCAGAGAGATCAATTCCATCTTGACTCACACACCAACTTCACAAGTATTTAACTGCATCCAAAAATCTTTCATTACTAAATTAAAAATTTAGATAGTTTGACATCAAAGCACAATGAGTTGCTTGCAAGTCACCATGATAATCTCAGATCAGAGAAATATTTATACTTATATTCTTCATGAACTTCTCTTGACAGCAGAGTACTCAGTAGTTGGTCACATTCAATAAGATGTACTTCTACATCTCACTTGTATACCATACCAATATTTTCACATCATTTGGTTAGGAGGACAACCAATGCATATGACATACAATGACCTACACTCGATAAACACTATCATCCTAGTAATAGCATATTATTTGGTCGTAAACTTATTTTAAAGACTAAATGATATATCCTCCTATATTGATTAGGATAGTCCTAAGGACTTCATCATAATAATTAGAGTTTATTAAGAAGATGTACACTACTTTGTGATGAAAAAGCTAAATAATAATTTTATTAATTTTATCAATTCATATACATTTACATAGTTTAGCACAATCATTAACAGACTGACGATTGACTTTGAGACATAATTTTTAACAACTCTCACTTGGTCTAAAGTCGATAGCACAGTATCGTATACCTATCTTCAGTTTATGGTCTTGAAACTCCTTGATACTGAGGGTTTTAGTAAATGGATCGATTAGGTTCTCTTTTTCATCGATCTTCTGAAGCTCAACGTCATCTTGATCTATGATCTTCCAGACCAAGTGGAGCGATGCAAAATATGCTTGGTGTGCTGATATAACTTCGATTCCTTCACTTGAGCGATGACGCCAATGCTATCACAGTACAACAAAATAGGGCCATCGAGGGAAGGTGCCACTCTGAGCTCACTGATAAACTTTTATAACCACATAGCTTCTTTCGCAGTATCGGATATCGCGATATATTCTGCCTCGTAAGTAGAGTCAGCCATGGTGTACTGCTTTAAATTTTTTCAGGAGATTGCTCCACCATTCAAGGTATAGATATAATCTGACATGCTCATACTGTCGTCATGATCCGATTAAAAACTGAAGTCTATAAACTTCATAAGTTTTAAGTCAGATTCTCCATAAATAAGTCACTGATCCTTAGTATTTCTCAAATACTTAAGGATGGTTTTTACAACCTTCTAGTAGTTCTCTCCTGGATCAGACTGATATCTACTCACTACTCCTAGTGAGTATGCTATGTCTGGTCTTGTACATGTCATAGCGTACATTATAGAATCTATTGCCAAGGCATATGAAATCTTGCTCATACACTCCCTCTCTTGAGGAGTTGTCGGACAATCTCTCTTTGAAAGAATAATTTCTTGACCTATTGGAAGATAGCCCTTCTTAAAATTTTTTATGCTGAACTTTTTAGCATGGTGTCGATGTATATGGACTGGGACAATCCAAGCATTTTCTTAGATCTATCTCTATAGATCTTCATCCTAAGAATATAAGATATTTCTCTTAAATCCTTCATAGAGAACTAAGAGTAGCCAAACCTTTATTTCTTGTAATGTAGGAACATCATTTCCGATTAAAAGAATATCATCTATATATAGAACAAGAAATACTATTATAGAATGGTTAACCTATTTGTATATGCAGGATTCTTCTCCGTTCCTAATAAAGCCATATGTTTTGATCACTTTATCAAAACACATGTTCCAACTCCTATTTGCTTGCTTCAATCCATAAATGGATCTTTGAAGCTTGTTTCAATCCATAAATAGATCTTTGAAGCTTGCATACCATAGACTCATTTGTGGATGTGAAATCTTCAGATTGTATCATATATACCTCTTCTTCTAGCTCACTATTGAGAAAAGCTATTTTCACATCCATTTGTCAGATTTCATAGTCTAGATGTGCAGCTATCACAAGCATGATCCGAATGGATTTCAGCATTACCACAAAGGAGAACGTCTCGTCATAGTCAATACCATAATATTAATGATACCTCTTCGCAATCAGACGGACTTTATAGATCTTCACCTTGCCATCTGCACCTATCTTCCTCTTGAAGATTCACTTATATCCTATGAATTTTATCCCTTCAGGTGGATCAACTAATATCCACACATCGTTGACTTTAATGGACTCTATTTCAGATTTCATGGCTTTTAGCCACTTATCGGAGTCAGACCTCTGCATTGCATCTATGTGAGAGATCGGATCCTCATTGTTCTCATCGAGCTTAATAAGATTCCCATCTTATACCAAGAAATCATAGTATCTGTTCGATGAGTGCGATACTCTATCGGATCTTCTTAATGGTGCATCAATAATGAGTTCTGAATTTGACTCAGTCAAATCAGGTTCTGTGGATTTATTAGATTATGTCAGTTCTTTTACTCATCGAATTTCATCAAGCTCAATTTTAGAAGCACTAATTCCTTTACTAAGAATTTTTTTTTCTAAAAAATATGCTTTATTGCTCATGAATACTTTTTATTCATCAGCAAGGTAGAAGTAATACCCTTTTATTTTTTTAGGATACCCTATGAAGATATATTTGTTAGACCTAGGTCCTAGTTTGTCTATTTTTAAACATCTGACATAAGTCGGACACCCCCAAACCCTAAGATGTGAGAGTGCTAGTTTATATCCAGTCCATATCTCATGTGGTATTTTATTTATAAACTTAGAATCTTATTAAGTATATAGCAAGCCGACTCGAGTGCATATCTCTAAAAAAAGATTGACAGATTCGAAAACCTCATCATGGATCAAACTATATCCAACAAGGTTAGATTCCTCCTTTCCCAGATACCATTATGCTGTGGCATTCCAGGAGGAGTCCATTGCGAGAGAATCTCCATTCTTTTTTAGATATATCAAAAATTTATAGAGAAAGGTATTCATCTCCACGATCAGATCAAAAAATTTTAATACTCTTTTCAGTTTGTTTCTCTATCTCACTACGGAATCATTTGAATATTTCAAATGATTCAGACTTATTTTCATCAAGTAGACATACTCATACCTAGATAGGTTGTCTGTGAATGCAATGAAATATTGATGCCCTCCTTTCGCACTTGTGCTCATCGGTCCACATACATCAGTATGTACGTGATGCGTAGTCGTTGATAGCACCAAAAATAACTCTACTCACTACGTAGGTAGGATGAGTCGAGATCGTATCCTCAAGGATCTTGGGCTAAGTTGAGATTACAAAATAAAAGAAAGAAGTATTATTTTTGATTTAGAAAATAAATTATCTTAAAATTGATGTAATTAGAAAATAAAGAGCTCGAGAGTTTTGAATTAATTTTGTACTAGCAAAGTTGTATCTCTTTTTTAATTAAATAGATGTGATTAATCTTAGCAAAAATATCTATCTTTCTTCGGCACATCCCGTACCTATAGATCATGGTGTGTCTTCGAAAAGTACTAGGTAAACAACTCTTCTTTCCTCGGCATGCCCCGTACCTGTAGATCATGGCACATCTTCGAAAAGTAAAAGTTATTCTTAATATTAATTTAACAGCAAAGCATAAATAAAAGCATATGAAAGAGAGCAAATAAAGAACTCATGATGATTTAAATAAAAAGCATAATCTTTATTGCATATAAAGAAATACAAGAAAGTTTAGAACAATAAACTATCTCTGTGTCGTTACAAAATTTCTTCTCCACTCTCGAGACTGCTAGCCTAGCTGCTCATGAAGTAGTCCCTTTCTATTCCTCTATGCAAGGCTCTAGAAGAATTTCTGGGCTCCCCCTCCAATGAGAGTACAAAAGTCTTTTTATAGGTGTTAGGAGGGAGGAGTTTTACATGATTTTTCGATGTGGGACTAAAAAAAATACTAAGGACTAAAAGATGGATGGATGAGATGGAAAGATCACAAGCAGATAAAAAAATATATATTCTTCCTCTTGAAATATTTCCAACTATTATATTTTTTTCCTTTAATTTTTAGATCCATCTGTTCGCCACTGTGTCCGTCAGGAAAATCTCCCCGCGAACATGATGCCGCGCGAACCCACCGTCCACTGCCACGCGCCCGCCCGCACGTTCGCCTGCCTCGTGCCCGCCCGCGCGTCCGCCCGCCTTGCGCCCGCGTGTTTGCTGCCGCGCGTTCCTTCCGCACGCCCGCTCCCGCGCGCTCGCTTCTGCTCGCCTGCACGCGCATTAACGCTCCTTTTTGATTCCAAAAAGAAATTTTTGTTTCTTTACAATGATATCTATATCCTTTTGGTTTCTTACATAGTATCTTCATTTTCTATAATACCGTATACATCCTTCTTTTATTTAAATTTTATTTTAAGTCTAATTTTTTTCAAACTTGAGTCTTTTTTATCTACGAATCGGACTCTTTGTATCGACAATCACCTTTCCTGTAAAACATAAAAAGAAGTATCAAATTCTTAATAAATAAAATAAATTAACTATAATTTTTTGCTTTAAATGACTTAAATGAAGTGTTTATCACATCCTCCAACTTGAATTTTGCTCGTCCTCGAGTAAAATAGATATATCAGCATTGTGTACTGACTCGATCTTGAATAAAAAGTTAGGTTAGACATCCCAAAAAGTAGATGATCCTGATCGGACCATTAAAGAGATACTTCATTGGATTATCAATTTGACCCAATTAGTGGCTGAGTATTAACTAAAAAAATTTCAAGAGCTTTTCTTTCACCAACTCCCCACTTTACTCTTTAAATCCTTTAACTTAATGTGAGAGAGGTTTATTATCTTCTTGCAATTTAGTCTCCTTATTATCCATTATTTTTTTTAACATTACCCACCTTTTTACGTGAACCACAACACTTACTTAGGCGAAGGGGCCCGGTTACTCAGTAGGAAATCAATATATATATATTTTTTAAAGTAAATTTTAAAAAAAATTTTTGCATACCTCGACCTTTCCACCCAATCTCTCATGAAGCAGATTCTTTATTGAGATCAGTAAGAAGAGAGTTGTAGAATCACTCCTAAAATTTGGTTTAGTCTAAACCCTACCATTCATTGAGTTTTCTTAATAATTTATTCCTTAGTATCTCTAAAATTATCTTGATTGTTAATCATTCATTGATTAGGATGCCTAATTGACTCTTAATCAAAATAAAATTCGGATACACAAAACTAATTATTTCTTGACCATACTCGAGGATTTGATTAATTTTCTTCCCCCCCAACTTAATCTACATTGTCCTTAATGGAGTAGGAAAGCAAAGAAAATAAAAGGAGAGAATGCACCTGAGATAATTTTGCTTCGGAAGTTGAAGATAGCTTCATTGATTACTAGGTTCTTGTTCTAAATTTCTGTAGCTGCAGTAAAGTAAAAAAAATATGAAATCATTGGGTTGCCTCCCAACAAGCGCTAAGTTTTACGTCTTCAGCCAGACATCAAGTTTATTATTTATTATAAAGTGGATCACACAGGTAGATGGTGTCGATTCGTTCTTTATGTGCAATTTTATCTACATATGGCTTCAGACGTTGGCTGTTTACCTTAAATGTATTGCCATTCCAGGGGTCATGAATTTCAATTGCTTAATGTGGGAATATTTATGTGACAATGAAAGGTCCATCCCATCGGGATCAAAGTTTACCGAAAAAAAGACGTAACCTAGAATTGAAAAGCCATACCTTTTGATTTAGCTTAAACGATTTTCTAGAGATATATTTGTCATGAAATACTTTGGTTCGAGCCTTGTAAATTTGTGAACTCTCGTATGCATCGTTGCGAAGTTCTTCCAGTTTATTGATTTGCAATCTTCGATTAGAACCTGCATTCTTCATGTTAAAATTAAACATTCGTATGGCCCAGAGTGCACGATGTTCTAATTCAACCGGCAGATGGCAAGCTTTGCCATAAACTAGTCGGTAGGGTGACATACCGATAGGGGTTTTAAAAGCTGTACGATAAGCCCATAATGCATCATCTAAGCGAAGAGACCAATCCTTTCTATCGGGTCTAACCGTCTTTTCTAGGATATGTTTAATCTCCCTATTTGACACCTCTATCTGACCAATAGTTTGGGGGTGATATGTTGTGGCCACTTTGTGTGTAATATTATATTTTTTCATAAGTGCTTCAAAATATTTATTCGTAAAATGAGTCCCCCCATCACTAATGATCATCCTTGGGAAGCCAAATCGACTAATGATGTTTCGTTGAATAAAACTAGTTACAATTTTATTATCATTAGTCCGTGTAGCTATTGCCTCTATCCATTTTGACACATAATCAACTGTCACCAAAATATATTCGAATCCAAATGAGGCTGGAAAAGGTCCCATGAAATCAATCCCCCAAACATCGAAGATTTCTACTACTAAAATGGGGGTCAGCGGCATCATATCTGTTGGTGCAAAAATCCGCTCGCGCCGGAGAAGCTAGAGTCGAGGAAGCCGCGGTCGCCACCGGGACCTGCAAAGAAAGTCTAAACCGGAGGTGGGGTTGCTCCGGCAAGACCCTCCGACGCTCAAGTCAGTTCTCTGCCTCAACAAGAATGGAGTGCTCGAACGGAGAATTTAGCAGAGTTTTTAGATGAAAGATCAAAGCTTATGAATAACATATCTGGGACCCCCTTTTATAGGTGGAGGGAGCGGTAGCCTGATAGCGACATCTGTAACCGTCTGGTCGTGGACCGCTCAGAGTCAGGAATAATTTATTACGGAGAGTAGTGGAGTGGGGTCATGGCTGTCGCCGTGGCTCGCTACATGGGATCAGTTACGGGAGTGGAGCAGTATTTGCTGTCATTACTCATCCGGGAGTGGCGGAATCGCACAGGCTCCACCGCAGGGAGTGGAGCAGAATCATGGCCATTATTACAGCCTGCCAGGGAGTAACGGCCGCAGAGAGTGGGGCAGAATCATGGTCGTTACTACAGCTTGTCCGGTTGGAGTTGGTGATGGAGCTCGGCCCCTGTAGGAGTCCGGGGAGAATCTTTCTGCAATTAAAGTCAAAGGCGAAGTCCGGTCCCCGTAGGAGTCTGGACAAATCTTACTAACGGTTGAAGTTGGCGAAGAAGCCCGGCTCCCGTAGGAGTCCGGGCGGATCTTGACGTTGGCGGCGAAGCCCGGCTCCCGTAGGAGTCCGGGCGGATCTTGATGTTGGCGACGGAGCCCGGCTCCCGTAGGAGTCCGGGCGGATCTTGACGTTGGCGACGGAGCCCGACTCCCGTAGGAGTCCGGGCGGAGCTTGACGCTGGCGACGGAGCCCGACTCCCGTAGGAGTCCGGGCGGATCTTGACATTGGCGAAGAAGCCCGGCTCCCGTAGGAGTCCGGGCGGATCTTGACGTTGGCGGCGAAGCCCGGCTCCCGTAGGAGTCCGGGCGGATCTTGATGTTGGCGACGGAGCCCGACTCCCGTAGGAGTCCGGGCGGATCTTGACGTGGGCGACGGAGCCCGGCTCCCGTAGGAGTCCGGGCGGAGCTTGACGCTGGCGACGGAGCCCGGCTCCCGTAGGACTCCGGGCGGAGCTTGACGCTGGCGACGGACCCGGCTCCCGTAGGAGTCCGGGTGGATCTTGACGTTGGCGACGAAGCCCAGCTCCCGTAGGAGTCCGGGCGGAGCTTGACGCTGGCGACGGAGCCCGGCTCCCGTAGGAGTCCGGGCGGAGCTTGACGCTGGCGATGGAGCCCGGCTCCCGTAGGAGTCCGGGCGGATCTTGACGTTGGCGATGAAGCCCGGCTCCCGTAGGAGTCCGGGCGGATCTTGACGTGGGCGACGGAGCCCGGCTCCCGTAGGAGTCCGGGCGGAGCTTGACGCTGGCGACGGAGCCCGGCTCCCGTAGGAGTCCAGGCAGATCTTGACGCTGGCGACGGAGCCCGGCTCCCGTAGGAGTCCGGGCGGAGCTTGACGATGGCGACGGAGCCTGGCTCCCGTAGGAGTCCGGGCGGAGCTTGACGCTGGCGACGGAGCCCGGCTCCCATAGGAGTTCGGGCGGAGCTTGACGCTGGCGACGGAGCCCGACTCCCATAGGAGTCCGGGCGGATCTTGACACTGGCGACGAAGCCCGGCTCCCGTAGGAGTCCGGACGGATCTTGACGTTGGCGACGGAGCCCGGCTCCCGTAGGAGTCCGGGTGGATCTTGACGTTGGCGACGGAGCCTGGCTCCCGTAGGATTCCGGGTGGAGCTTGACGTTGGCGACGAAGCCTGGCTCTCGTAGGAGTCCGGGCGGATCTTGACGTTGGCGACGGAGCCCGGCTCCTGTAGGAGTCCGGGCGGATCTTGACGCTGGCGACGGAGCCCGGCTCCCGTAGGAGTCCGGGCAGAGCTTGACACTGACGACGGAGCCCAGCTCCCGTAGGAGTTCGGGTGGGGTCTTCCTTGGCATCGTGGATGAAGTCTGGCTCCCGTAGGAGTCTGGACCTTCCACTTTGCTCGAGCCAGGGCGAGGTTCTCCTCCCGTTCCCGGCTTGGCTGTGGGGGCGCGTTAGGGCGCTGTAAGGCCCCTCCCCCCATCCGGTCTAAAAGAATCGGGTCTTTGATTTTGCTTATGTTAGGACGAGGTTCTCCTCCTATTTTTGATATGGCTGTGGGGGCGCATTAGGGCGCTGTAAGACCTCTCCCCCCATCCGGTCTAAATGGAACCGGGCCTTCGACCTTGCTCAAGTTAGGACGAGGTTCTCCTCCTATCCCTAACAGGGCTGTGGTGGCGCATTAGGGCGCTGTAAGGCCTCTCCCTCCATCCGGTCTAAATGGAACCGGGCCTTCGACCTTGCTCAAGTTAGGGCGAGGTTCTCCTCCTGTCCCTAACAGGGCTGTGGGGGCGCATTAGGACGCTGTAAGGCCTCTCCTCCCATCCGGTCTAAATGGAACCGGGCCTTCGACCTTGCTCAAGTTAGGGCGAGGTTCTCCTCCTGTCCCTAACAGGGCTGTGGGGGCGCATTAGGGCGCTGTAAGGCCTCTCCCCCCATCCGGTCTAAATGGAACCGGGCCTTCGACCTTGCTCAAGTTAGGACGAGGTTCTCCTCCTGTCCCTAACAGGGCTGTGGGGACGCATTAGGCCGCTGTAAGGCCTCTCCCCCCATCCGATCTAAATGGAATCGGGCCTTTGACCTTGCTCAAGTTAGGGCGAGGTTCTCCTCCTGTCCCTAACAGGGCTGTGGGGGCGCATTAGGGTGCTGTAAGGCCTCTCCCCCCATTCGGTCTAAATGGAACCGGGCCTTCGACCTTGTCGGGATGAGGTTTCCCTTTCGTTTTTGATACAGTTTGTTTGCATTGTTCAAAGACATACAGATACGTAACTTTCAATTAAAATGAAGTTATTGATAGTACACCCGCAAGTTTTTCGAGCTCCACGATCGCGGGAGGTCGGCTCCTCCGAGTTCCCTAAGATAATAAGTTCCTGGCCGGACCACTTCTTTGATTTCATACGGTCCTTCCCAGTTTGGTGCGAGCTTCCCCCGGTCCTGGGGTTGCGAGACAGCAGCTCGTCGGAGCACTAGATCTCCTGTTTTGAAGGCCTTGTTCTTGACCCGGGCGTTGTAATATCGAGCAACTTTCTGTCTGTAGGCTGCCATTCGAACCTGAGCAATCTCCCATCTTTCTTCCAGCAGGTCGAGGTTGGCTCTAAGACTTTGCGAATTTTGATGTTCGTCGAATGCCACGACTCCTGCCGACAGGAGTTTTAGTTCGATCGGGATGACGACTTCCATACCTAAGGCTAAAGCAAAGGGGGTCTCCCCCGTAGGTAGCCTCTGGGTAGTTCGATACGCCCATAGTATAGGGTAAAGCTCGTCTGCCCAAGTTCCCTTCGCTTTTTCAAGCCTCGTCTTAATTTCCTGCAAAAGGGTTCTGTTAGTCACCTTAGCTTCGCCATTCGCCTGGGGGTGGGCTACTGATGTAAAATTATGGGAGATATTTAGATCTTCACAGAATTCGATGAATTTTGCTCCTGTAAATTGTCGTCCGTTATCAGTGATTAAGGTTTTGGGCAGACCGAACCTACACACGATCGACTTCCAGACGAAATCTTGTACTTTTGCTTCTGTAATTTTCGCCAGTGGTTCGGCTTCAACCCATTTGGTGAAGTAGTCGATTGCCACAAGAAGGAACTTCCTTTGCCCGGACGCCATGGGAAAAGGGCCAAGGATATCCATCCCCCATTGCGCAAAAGGTCATGGGACACTCAAGGGTGTGAGCTCGGTGGCGGGCTGTCTCTGGACGTTGGCGTATCTCTGGCATCGATCACACTTTTTGACATATTCAATCGAATCATGATGCATCGTTGGCCAGTAATATCCCTGGCGGAGCAGCTTGTGGGATAAAGATCTAGCCCCCAAATGGTTTCCGCAAATCCTCTCATGTACTTCCCACAAGGCATAGTCAGCTTCCGAGGGCCGGAGACATCTCAAGAGGGGCAAGGAGTATGATCTTTTGTACAATTTGCCCTCATAAAGGATGTACCGGGAGGCTTGATTTCGGAGCTTCCGAGCCTCCTTCGCGTCCTGGGGGAGAACTCCATCTCTGAGATAGGTTATCAGCGGGTCGACCCAGCTGGGCTCGTGGTCGATCTCCATTACGGACTGCGATTCTTCTGTACTCGGGTGTTTTAGAACTTCAAAGAGGATGCCTTTCGGCAATTCGACCGGAGCCGATGTCGCCAACTTGGAGAGAAGATCAGCTCTGGTATTCTCCAACCTTGGAATCTGTCTAATGTTGAAGCAGCTGAAGGCGGGGGTGAGCTCCTTTACCTTCTCGAGGTATCTGGCCATACTGTCCTCCCGCGCTTCGTAACTCCCGCTGACTTGCCCCACCACCAGTTGAGAGTCACTGTGCACTCGGAGCTGACTTATTCCCAGCTCTCTGGCGATCCTTAGTCCTGCGATCAGAGCTTCATATTTCGCTCCATTGTTTGTTGCAGGAAACTCAAAACGCAGGGCGTACTCCATGATGACTCCCTCCGGACTGACCAAGATCAGGCCTGCACCCACGCCCGACACGTTGGAGGATCCATCCACATAGAGGGTCCAAAAGCGATCGGAGGAATTGGCCTCTTCGTTGGGGGGGTTCGGTTGAGACTTCAGGTCATCAACTTTGCTTTGCTCAGGCTCAGCCTCCTCTGGGATGGTGCACTCCACTATGAAATCTGCCAGTATTTGGGCCTTTATTGCTGGTCTAGGTTTGTAGTTGATGTCGAATTCCGTGAGCTCGATCGCCCATTTTGCCATTCTTTCAGAGGTGTCTGCCTGGTGCAACACCACCTTGATCGGTTGATCGGTGAGTAGCATCACGGTGTGCCCTTGAAAGTAGGGTCGGAGCCTCCGAGCTGCAACCAACAAGGCGTAGGTCAGTTTTTCTAATTTGATGTACCTGGTCTCGACGTCCCTCAGCGCGCGGCTAATGTAGTAGACTGGTCGCTGGACTTTCGCCTCTTCTTTGACAAGGACGGCCGCGAGGGCCATGGGAGAGACCGCTAGGTATAAAAATAGTTCCTCCCCAGGTTCAGGCTTTGCCAACAGTGGGGGTGAGCTAAGGTAACTCCTTAACTCTTCGAACGCCTGTTGGCACTCAGAGGTCCAGCAGAAGTTCTTCGGCTGCTTGAGGGTTTGAAAGAAGGGCAAGCACCATTCGGTCGACCTTACGACGAAGCGATTAAGAGCCGCTATCCTCCCTGTGAGGCGCTGAACCTCTTTGATCGACTTTGGGGTGGTCATCTTCTGGATGGCGCGAATTTTCTCTGGATTGGCCTCAATCCCGCACCCCGATACCATGAAGCCCAGGAACTTTCCTGAGGTTACTCCGAAAGCGCATTTAGTTGGGTTCAGCTTCATTTTATACTTTCGGAGAGCGTCAAAGGTCTCCTCGAGGTCGGCGACATGATTTCTGAAAGACTTGCTTTTTACGAGCATATCGTCCACATAGACCTCCATGTTTCGGCCGATCTACTCTTTAAAGATTTTGTTCACCAATCGTTGGTAGGTTGCGCCCGCATTCTTGAGGCCGAAAGGCATGACCCTGTAACAGTAAAGGCCGCGATTAGTGATGAAAGCTATCTTTTCTTCATCTTCCGACGCCATTCTAATTTGATTATAGCCGGAGAACGCGTCCATAAAGGTGAGGAGCTCATGGCCTGAGGTCGCATCCACCAGTTGGTCGATTCTGAGAAGGAGGTAGCTGTCCTTCGGACAAGCCTTATTCAGCTTTTTGAAGTCAATGCACATCCTCCACTTGCCGTTTGCTTTTTTGACCAGAACAACATTGGAAATCCAATCAGAATAATTGACTTCCTTAATGAATCCGGCCTTGAGGAGCTTATCCACTTCCTCGGCTATCGCCTTCTGCCTCTCTGGGGCATGACTCTGGATTTTTTTTTTCGTCGGTCGATGCTTTGGGTCGACGGCCAGATGATGCTCCATGACTTCCGTGTCAATCCCCGGCATGTCTGCTGGAATCCAAGCGAAAACATCCGCATTCCTCCGTAGAAAATCAATAAGACGCGTCCGCACCTCCTCCCTCAGGTTGGAGCCGATTAGCGCTACATGCTCCGCATTCCCATCATTCAAAGGGATTGGTACCAGATCTTCGATTGGGCCGCCCCTTTCTTCGGCGAGGTCATCGCGAGCATCCAGTCCATCGACGGGACAGGGGTCAGCCTGATTGCTTCTTTGCAGGGCGATGTTGTAGCAGTGTCTGGCCAGGGCTTGGTCTCCCTGGACCTCTCCGATCCCCTGGTTGGTGGGGAACTTCAACTTCAAATGGTAGGTCGAAACGACAGCTCGGAGAGCATTGAGGCCGGGTCGGCCAAGGATTGCATTGTAGGCGGATGGCACCTTCACCACCAAGAAATTCACCAGAGCCCTGGATTGCTTTGGATATTGACCCGTGGCCACAGTCAAAGCTATCATTCCTTCCGTCGGAACGGCGTCACCGGTAAACCCTACCAAGGGGGAGCAAATCGGCCTCAGATGACCGCTAAGAGCGGACATTCTTGAAAAGGCGTCATAGAACAAGATGTCGGCCGAACTTTCGTTGTCGATAAGAATGTGACGGACGTCGTAATTTGCTATATTCAAGGAAACTACGACTGCATCATTATGAGGGAATTAGACTCCTTGGGTGTCTTCTTCGGTAAAGGTTATGGGTTCTTCAACCTTTTGCCGTTTGGGGGATATAGCCGGCACGTTGGTTGCTTCCCGCTGGGATCCCCCCGAAATGGTGTTGACGGAATCCGATAGAGGCCGATCGTCCGGCCGCTCCTTGTCGGCGACCATAGCCGGAGGTAGTTGTGCGAATGCCTCGCGAGAAGGCATCAGATGAGGAAAGGAGGAGTGGGTGCCGGATAAGATGACCGGAGGTGGATCCGTTGAGCACTCCTTTAAGAACAAGGGTATTGCGAAGGTTCAACACCCTTCCTCTAGCGCCAATCCTGTTGGTGCAAAAATCCACTCGCACCGGAGAAGCTGGAGTCGAGGAAGCCGCGGTCACCGTCGGGACCTGCAAAGGAAGTCTAAACCAGAGGTGGGGTTGCTCCGGCAAGACCCTCCGACGCTCAAGTCAGTTCTCTGCCTCAACAAGAATGGAGTGCTCGAACGGAGAATTTAGCAGAGTTTTTAGATGAAAGATCAAAGCTTATGAATAACGTATCTGGGACCCCCTTTTATAGGCGGAGGGAGCGGTAGCCTGATAGCGACATCTGTAACCGTCTGGTCGTGGACCGCTCAGAGTCAGGAGAAATTTATTACGGAGAGTAGTGGAGTGGGGTCATGGCTGTCGCCGTGGCTCGCTACATGGGATCAGTTATGGGAGTGGAGCAGTATTTGCTGTCATTACTCATCCGGGAGTGGTGGAATCGCACAGGCTCCGCCGCAGGGAGTGGAGCAGAATCATGGCCATTATTACAGCCTGCCAGGGAGTAACGGCCGCAGAGAGTGGGGCAGAATCATGGCCGTTACTACAGCCTGTCCGGTTGGAGTTGGTGACGGAGCTCGGCCCCTGTAGGAGTCCGGAGAGAATCTTCCTGCAATTAAAGTCAAAGGTGAAGTCCGGCCCCCGTAGGAGTCTGGACAAATCTTACTAACGGTTGAAGTTGGCGAAGAAGCCCGGCTCCCGTAGGAGTCCGGGCAGATCTTGACGTTGGCGATGAAGCCCGGCTCCCGTAGGAGTCCGGGCGGATCTTGACGTTGGCGACGGAGCCCGGCTCCCGTAGGAGTCCGGGCGGAGCTTGACGTTGGCGATGAAGCCCGACTCCCGTAGGAGTCCGGGCGGATCTTGACGTTGGCGACGGAGCCCGACTCCCATAGGAGTCCGGGCGGAGCTTGACGTTGGCGACGAAGCCCGGCTCCCGTAGGAGTCCGGGCGGATCTTGACGTTGGCGACGGAGCCCGGCTCTCGTAGGAGTCCGGGCGGATCTTGACGTTGGCGACGAAGCCCGGCTCCCGTAGGAGTCCGGGCGGATCTTGACGTTGGCGACGGAGCCCGGCTCCCGTAGGAGTCCGGGCGGAGCTTGACGTTGGCGATGAAGCCCGGCTCCCGTAGGAGTCCGGGCGGATCTTGACGTTGGTGACGGAGCCCGGCTCCCGTAGGAGTCCGGGCGGAGCTTGACGTTGGCGACGAAGCCCGGCTCCCGTAGGAGTCCGGGCGGATCTTGACGTTGGCGACGGAGCCCGGCTCCCGTAGGAGTCCGGGTGGAGTCTTCCTTGGCGTCGTGGACGGAGCCCGACTCCCGTAGGAGTCCGGGCGGAGTTCTCCTGGAGTCGACTCTGCTGAGGACTTCGGCTGTGGGTATTTTGTACCCAACAATATCCTTCTTGGATAAATTTTTTGTTCGCTGACATTGCAGACAACTTCGACCAAATTCATGTGCATCCTTGAAAAGCATTGGCCAATAAAACCCACTCTTCAGCACTTTTGCTGTAGTTTTTCTTCCACTAAAATATCCCCCACATGCCGAAGAATGGCAAAAAGTGAGAATGCTTTGGAATTCACTCTCGGAGACACAACGGCGAATAACTTGGTCAGGACAGTATTTGAATAGTTTAGGTTCTTCCCAGAAATAATGTTTAATTTGCGAGAAAAATCGATCCTTTTCTTGTTTTGTCCAGTGAGAAGGTACTTGTCCTGTTGACAAGTAATTGACAATATGGACAAACCATGGAGGATGGCTAGAGGAGATTGCGAAAAGTTATTCGTCAGAAAATTTTTCTTTAACCTCATCTATGCTTATCGTGTGTTCAACTAAGATTCTGGAGATGTGATCAGCTACCACATTCTCGGAACCCTTCTTATCTCGGATTTCCAGATCAAATTCTTGTAAAAGAAGGATCCACCTGATCAAACGCGGTTTAGTATCTTTCTTTGAGAGGAGATGTTTCAGAGTCGCATGATCAGAGTAAACTAGAACCTTAGACCCTAACAGATATGAGCAAAATTTTTCAAGGATGAACACTACTGCTAATAGCTCTTTTTCTGTTGTGGTGTAGTTTAATTGGGCATCGAAAAGAGTCTTGCTAGCATAATAGATCACATGTGGCTCCTTATTGATTTTTTGAACTAAGACGACATCTATTGCAAAGTCAGAGGCATCACACATAATCTCAAATGGAATGGACCAGTCAGGGGTTTTATTACGGGTGCTGTTGTCAGGGCTGTTCGTAATGTGTTGAATACTTTCAAATAGTCTTCGTCAAAGATAAATAGTGTGTCCTTGGCTAACAGATTGCACAGGGGTCTTGAAATCTTACTAAAGTCTTTGATGAAGCGTCTATAAAATCCGACATGACCTAAGAAGGATCGTATTTATCGGATCGAAGTAGGGGGTGGTAGTTTTGAAATGACCTCAACTTTGGCTTTATCTATCTCGATCCCTCTTTCAGAAATAATATGTCCTAATACAATTCCTTTCCGCACCATGAAATGGCTCTTTTTCCAACTAAGGATAAGATTTATCTCCATACACCGTTTAAGAACTTTGGAAAGATTATGGAGACAATCCTCAAAGGTGGTTCCAAACACAGAAAAATCATCCATAAAAACTTCAAGATATTTGTCCACCATATCTGAAAAAATGGCCAGTATGAACCGTTGAAATGTAGCGGGTGCATTGCAGAGCCCAAATGGCATACGTCGAAAAGTGAAGGTGCCATAGGGGCAGGTGAAGGTAGTCTTTTCTTGGTCATCCAAAAATACAGATACTTGATTGTACCCTGAATAACCATCAAGAAAATAGAAAAAACTTTATCCTGCTAACCATTCTAAGATTTGATCGATGAAGGGCAATGAAAAATGGTCCTTCCTAGTAACGATATTTAGTTTTCTATAATCTATGCATACTCGCCATCCAGATGATATGCGAGTGGGAAGCAGTTCACCTTCTTCATTCTCAACCACAGTAATACCTGATTTCTTAGGTACTACTTGAGTGGGACTGATCCATTTACTATCGGATATGGGATAGATGATTCCAGCATCTAACCACTTTACCATCTCTTTCTTTTCTACTTCACACATGTTTGGGTTCAATCTCCTCTGCATATCTCGATGGGATTTGGCATTTGCCTCAAAATGAATATGGTGCATGCAAATGGAGGGGTCAATTCCTTTTAAATCGGCAATGGACCAACCGATAGCCTCTTTATGTTTCTTCAGAATACCAACCAATTGTGCTTCCTGATTAGGGGTCAAGTCTGATGCAATGATTGCCGGGAGGGTGTCATTGGGTCCTAGAAATACATACTTGAGCGTAGCAGGAAGGGGTTTCAATTCTAACATAGGTGGTGATTTTAAAGATGGGACTATTGGTGTACTGGCTAATGTGGGCAATGGCTCATACTTGATTGTCCATGGAGGAGTGGTTTTATTGTGTGGTGTATCCAACAAAGTGTTAACTTCTTTCATATATCCCTCAAAGTCATACACTCCAAAGTGAGCAAAGCAAGTATGTAAGGGGTCTGGTGCTAGAATTATGGGTGTTGCATCTTCTATAATGTCTTCTAGTGTATCTACTTTGAAGCAACTATCCATTGATGGTCCTTGGGAAGCACCAAACACATTCTGTCTCAGTTTCTTATTTCCAAACGATATGTTCATGACTCCTGTCCTACAATTAATGCATGCATTTGTCGTAGCTAGGAAGGGTCGTCCTAAGATAATAAAAATTTGTCTAGGGTTGCCACTTAGTTCCATGTCGAGAACCAGAAAATCAACCGAAAAGTAAAACTCATCTATCTTGACTAAGTCATCCTCAAGCATTCCACGTGGTTCCTTAATTGATCTGTCAGCTAATTACAGTGTGACTGATGTGGGTTTCAGTTCTCCGAATCCAAAAAATTCATACATCGAACTAGGTAAAAGATTCACACTTGCCCCTAAATCCAGAAGAGCTTTTTCAATGTGATAATCTCCTATAACATAGGAAATGATAGGGGCTCCTGGGTCCTTAAGCTTTGGAGGAGTGGCATGCTGGAAGACAGAACTAGCCTGATCAGTGAGGCATACTTTCTTTGGGATTTGTTATCTAGATTTATGTTTTTGGGTGCACAAATCTTTCAAAAATTTGGCATAAGTAAGGACCTGTTTGATTGCGTCTAGAAGGAAAAGATTAATTTGAACTTGCTTAAACAATTCCAACATCTCATCGAATTTTTCTCCCTTCTTATCTGCAGGAATAGGAGCTTTCAGGGCATCCAGAAATGGGACTTTAGATAAGTAAGATGATTCCGGTGCAGGTGTTTCATTCTCTATTTTAAGGTCCTCCTTGTTTTTGGGTGATTTGGCTTCGGTTAGAGGTTTAGGGTCGGTCTCATTGGTTTTACTAGTGTGTTCAATGACCTTCTCACTTCTCAGAGTCATGATTGATTTGGCATGTTCAGAAAAAGCTTCTGGGGTATTAGAGCTCTCAATCACAAATTGCCCTCTTGGGTTGCTCTGGGGTTGGCTAGGTAATTTTTCTCCTTCCCTCCTACTGAATGCAGTCGCTAGTTGACCTATTTGGGTCTCTAGCTTAGTAATGGATTGTGTGTGGGAGTTAAGGGTCTGAGTGTTGACTTCTAATCGTTCTAATGCTTTCAAAACTTTCTTCTCAAAAGTTGAGCTGTGATCAATAGTAGACAGTTGAGGAGCATTTTGAAATTGATGGTATGGTCCATGCTTATATATTGGGTCCTAATATTGAGGTCGAGGTGCGGCAGGGCCAACCACTGGTTGTGGTCTCTAGAAAAAATTTGGATGGTTTCTCCAGCCAGGGTTATAAGTGTTCGAATATGGATCATTTTCTGATCTGCGAGCTTGTTGGACTTGAGCTTGCTGAACCTACTTGTGTACAAACTCAGAAAATTGAGGTGCGGCTGGGCATTCACTAACAAAATGGTTCGGACTTGCACACAATGCACAAACTTCTTGGATTGGGTTAGGTAGAATCGGGGATTGTTCAGTATTTAAAAGACGGTCTAATTTTTGGGACAGTTCATCTACCTTACTGTGGATATCCATGATGTTTCCAATCTGATAAATTCTACTTCTTTTTTGTTGAAGCATGGGTTATTCTCTAGAGGTAGCAGACATATGATGTAAGAAATTCTCACTAAGTATTTCAAAGAGCTGCCCAGCTTCATCCTCACTCTTTAGCATTAATGTCCCACTACATGATGCATCAACCATTTGTTGGTGTTTTTCTGATAGACCATCATAAAAATACTGACAAAGTTGCCATTGAGGGACAGCATGGTGTGGATATTTACGAATGAGGTCCCTTAACCTTTCCCATGTCTCATGAAAAAATTCACCCTCCAATTAAAAAAAAACTAGTGATAGCTTTTCTAATTTGATTTATTTTTTCAATTGAAAAGTATTTCTTGAGAAATTCTCTCTGAAGATGTTCCCAAGTTGAAATGGTTATAGAGTCTAAGGAGTTTAACCAATGCTTGGCTTTGTCCTTAAGTGAGAAAGAAAATAGTTTCAACCTAAGGGCATCATCGGAGAAGTTTTGGATTTTTACTGTGGAACAAATTTCAAGAAATTTATCCAAGTGTCTGTATGGGTCCTCGTTACTAAGTCCATAGAATGATGGCAACATTTGAATAATGCTAGACTTAATCTCATATTGGGTAGCTTCTACTAGAGGTGCTTGAATGCATGGAGAGTAGGTATACGAGGATGGAGTGAAATATTCTCTCAATGAGCGTGGAGGATTAGCCTCACTAGGTGCAACCATGTTTCTAACTCGGATAGTCCTAAGAGTCTTTTCTAATTCTTTGTCTAATGGTTGCAAGTCGGGTTTTAGTGATCATCGACCTAACATGCAACTAAAAGGTCTATGTAGGACTATCCTAGTTTGTTAAGGATTTTTTTTTTATTAAGAGGAGAAGAGAAGAGAGAAAAGAGTTCTAAAGAAGAGATCCTAAGAAGTCCTAAAACTAATAGAAGAATTAGTTGTGGTTAGATTTTAATTACAATCAAGTTAGCACACAGTGGATTCTCTATCCTAAAGTTACTCTAGTTCTAGACAGCTCCCAACTGTAGTTAGCCTTCAAGCCCTCCAAGTCGGAGCTTGACCAACCAACTGGCCAGGTAAGTGTAAGGTTGGTGGGAGTCCCCCCGTTGCTTTCCTTAGACACCAATTAAATTGGCTAGATCAGTGAACAGAACTAATTAAAAACCACCTTTCTTCAGGCCCAATCATCCCGCAAACCACTTGCCTAGACACCAGCTAGCTAACCAAGTCTAACCTGATTCAACTCTCAGGGTCACTTATCCTAATGAGCTCAAAATCCTTCGGGGTCAACGTCTAATTAATTTTAGATTAAGGTTTTGGTTATACAAATGCAAGGGAGTGATTTGTGGGCCAAGGAAGGGTGATCAAATTCCTACCTTATCTTAGTTAATGGGTTGTGCCCTTAAAGTTAATTATGGAAATGCAATGCAAAGAAACAAGGTGTCCAATCAAGTTAGAAATTTATATATTTGAGGTTATGCTATTTTAGTTAAGTGTTATGAAATGTCAGTGGTTTTTTTTTAATTCAACCGTGCCAAGATCCCCGACAATGGTACCAAAATTTGATGCGTAGTCATTGATAGCACCAAAAATAACTCTACTCACTACGTAGGTAGGATGAGTCGAGATTGTGGAAAAATTCAGTGCAGAGGTAAAATGATAATTTTAAAATTTTTTTAAAATTATGATTTTATAATGAAAAAATATTAATTAATTTAATTAATTAATATGAATTTATCCTACACTAGGATCTAAATATGATATATAGCATGCATGTATTTAAATTTGAAATTCGAATTTGAACAGTAAACACTTTACTGTAATGTGTTCAGAACACAATACCTTTGTGTGGGTAGTAGATCATCATAATCTGATCATAGTTGGAAGAGTCTGATCATCGCGATATAGCCACACAACATGTCTGGCCTCTGCGGATCATCCACATGAAGTTTTCGATCTGATCGACTCCTCACGAGTGCTAGCTCATTGTAGAGCCCTTTCGACGATCGATGCTGATCGAACTCCTTCGATCGATGTCTGCCAATTCTTTGGATGCTCTGAATCATTAGCAGACATGCTTGAGAGGATGTTGAAGACCTTCCTAAAATTTGGTGGGCTCACGACACTCGTAGCTCACCTTCTCACTTTCTGAACTCCAGGCTGAAACCCTGAAGAACTCACTGAAACTCTGCACACACTTTTTCTTTCTTTTCTTTCTTTTTCTCTCGGAAGGATATAGACCTTCACCTTACACACAAGGATTCCTCACGCCTAGATTTTCTCTCCAAAAATTTTCTTGCACATGCCCCACTCTTCTCCTCCTTTTAAAACAATGTCAAACGTCTTATCCACGTGAGAGGATAAAGATGAGTAATTTCACATTTAAATTCAAATCAAAATTTGAATTTAAATGGAAACCAATTTATCCCTATCCACTAAGGGCGTGAGAAGAAAAGGGTGTGGCTTAATTTGTGCATGAGTCATTTCATGAGAAACATTTTCTCGTGTAATAAATGGGGCACTAAAAGAGGATAAGGTCAAGGCGCTAAGATTGGTTGCTCATTCAAATTCAAACTTTGTTTTGAATTTGAATGGCCAACCAATCATCCTTATCCACTCATTTGGTGCATTAAAGTAGGGCGTGAGGAGGGCTTTGCATGAGAAAAAATTCATGAGAACTTCCTTCTCGTGAATTCAAATGGGCGCAGTGGAAGTGAGGTGGCACAGGGAGAATGGGTCAAGGTGGTTTCATTATTTAAACCAACCTAATTGAACCAAATAAGTTAGGCCCAATTAGACTAATTTAAACTCAACTAAATTAGGCTTAATTAGGCTCAATAAAATCTTAATCAAATTAGAAATTGATTAAGCCCAACCCCTGATCAAATCAGGGACCAAACCATCTCGACGATTAGGTCAACTCTTAACCTAATCGGGTCAAACCCAACTGAATCCAATTCAATTGGACTTGATCCAAAATTAATTACTCAATTAAATTGAGTTAATAAGTGATCAAATCACTAATTAAACCTCTCATAAATATTGAATCCAAATCCGATGGGTAATCGAACATCAGAATTCATCGATATGTAACCCTGATCGAAGAGTCCCAAACCAGTGGGACTCTTGACCCCGGTACCCAAAATATGTGGGACTCATGATCAGAGAATCCTGATTCTCGATCATAGAGTCTTAGACATGTAGGACTCATAGTCTATGAGTATTAGGACTCTTCATCAGCCATCAGATCAGATAGAAACTTCTAATGTGTGTGACCCCGCAGGTTCGAACCTAAGCCGATAGCACAGGAATCAATTCCTGTACTAATCGAAGTGATCAACTAGCAATGTATTCGATGATCAGATAGGTCGAATAATCGCAATCGCAACACTCAAAACCTACGTGAATATGGTTACTATATAATTCATCCTTTTGACCTCTGTGTTTAGGACGACTCAGGGTTAAACTATCCACCCTGATTAGATCATTCGAATCGTGCTCAACTCAAACAGTCCTGTGACTCCTCACAAAGACTACCCTGGCCAAGATTTTGCTAAATTGAAACACGACTATACACAACTCTTAAACTGGAGTGGTCAATCCCATCTTGACACACGCACCGACAAGTCAAGTACTTGACTACACCCAGCAGCCTTCCGTCACTGAATTAGAAATTCAGGTAGTCCAGTGCCTAAGTGCAGTGAGTTGCTTGCAAGTCACCGTGGCGGTCTCAGGTCAGAGAGACATTTATACCCATATTCCATCGGAGCAAATCTTGACAGTAGAAATAGCTCCAGAGTCGGTCACGTTCAGTGCAGATGTACCCTTACATCTCACCTGTATGCCATATCAGTGTCTCCACACTCATTGGTTAAGAGGACAACCAACCTATATGGCACACAACGACCTATGCTTGATAAATATTGTCATCCTTGGTAACAACGTATCATTTAATCGCGAACAGATTTAAGGACTAAACGACAAATCCTCCTTTGTCGAGTCTAAATAGTCCTAAGGACTTCACCACAACATAGGAGTAAGATGAAATATTTTATGATAAAAAATATCAAAATAATTTTTATTAATTCATAATTTATGTACATATGCAAAAATGAGCACAACCGTTAACAGGCTGACGATTGGCTTTGGGACACTATTTCCAACAATCTCCCATTTGGCCTAAAGCCAATCAGTGCAGTATCTAATACCCATCTTCGACTTGTAGTCGTCGAACTCCTTCACCGCAATGGCTTTAGTGGATGGGTCGGTCAGGTTCTCCTTTCCGTCGATCTTCAGAAGGTCGATGTCACCTCGATCCATAATTTCTTGGATGAGATGGTAGCGACGCAGAATATGCTTCATCCGCTGGTGTGCCTTGGGTTCCTTCGCCTGAACAATGGCTCCATAGCTGTCATAGTAGAGCAGAACTAGACCAACAAGGGAGGGTGCTACTCCGAGCTCGGTGATGAATTTCCTCAGCCACTCCGCTTCTTTGGCAGCATCTGATGCAGCGACGTACTCCGCCTCGCAAACTGAATCAGCCATTGTGTGTTGCTTGGAACTCTTCCAGTAGATAGCCCCACCATTAAGGGTAAAAATAAATCCCGACACACTTTTGCTGTCATCGTGATCAGACTGAAAACTAGAGTTTGTAAACCTTATAAGTCTCAAGTCTGATTCACCATAAACAAGCCACTGGTCCTTAGTATTTCTTAAATACTTCAGGATAGTTTTAACAACCTTCCAGTGATTCTCCCCTAGATCAGATTGGTATCTACTCACTACCCCTAGTGAGTATGCCACATCTGATCGTGTACATGTCATGGCGTACATGATAGATCCCACTGCCAAAGCATATGGAATCCTACGCATACGCTCTCTCTCTTGAGGTGTTGTCAGACAATCCCTCTTCGAGAGAGAAATTTCATGGCCTATCGGTAGATAGCCTTTCTTGAAATTCTCCATGCTGAACCTCTTCAGCATAGTATATATGTACGTAGACTGGGATAAACCAAGCAACCTTTTAGATCTATCCCTATAGATCCTCATCCCTAGGATGTAGGAAGCTTCTCCCAGATCCTTCATGAAGAACTGTGATGACAGCCAAATCTTTATTCCCTGTAATGCAGGAATTTCATTCCCCATTAAGAGAATGTCATCCACATACAATACAAGAAATACTACTACTGGACCATTAGCCCACTTATAAATACAGGGCACTTCTCCGTTCTTAACGAAGCCATACGTCTTGATCGTCCTATCAAAATGTATGTTCCAACTCCGGGATGCCTGCTTAAGTCCATAAATGGACCTCTGTAGTCTACACACCTTAGACTCATCTGTGGATGTGAATCCTTCAGGTTGTATCATATACACCTCTTCGTCCAGCTCTTCATTTAGGAAAGCTGTCTTCACATTTATCTGCCAGATTTCATAGTTCAGATGGGTAGCTATCGCAAGCATAATCCTAATGAATTTGAGCATTGCCACAAGAGAAAACATCTCATCATAGTCTATACCATAACATTGACGATATCCCTTGGCAACCAGACGGGCTTTATAGGTTTTCACCTTTCCGTCTGCGCCCCTCTTCCTCTTGAAGATCCACTTACACCCTATGGGTTTTACTCCTTCGGGTGGGTCAACCAATATCCACACATCGTTGACCTTCATGGACTCCATTTCGGATTTCATGGCCTCTAGCCATTTTTCAAAGTCGGATCTCTACATTGCATCCATGTAGGTGATCGGATCCTCATCGTTTTCATCAAGTTTGATAGGATCGTCGTCCTGAACCAAGAAACCATAGTATCTGTCCGGTTGACGTGGTACTCTATCAGATCACCTTAAGGGTGCTTGAACAATGGGCTCCGGATCTGATCTAATCAAATTTGGTTCAGGTTCAACAACTTGCGTCGGATTTTTCACCTGTCGAATTTCGTCAAGTTCGACCTTAGAGGCAACAGTCCCTTCACCAAGAAACTTTCTTTCCAAAAAGATTGCCTTAAGGCTGACAAATACTTTTTGCTCTTCAGCTAGGTAGAAGTAATACCCTTTGGTCTCTTTTGGGTACCCTATAAAATTACACTTGTCAGACCTAGGTCCAAGCTTGTCCGTAATTAAACGTTTAACATAAGTCGGACACCCCCAAACCCTAAGGTGCGAGAGTACTGGCTTACATCCTATCCATATCTCATATGACGTTTTGGTTACAGACTTACTCAGAGTCCTATTTAGAAGGTAACAAGCCGATTCGAGCACATATCCCCAAAGGGAGATCGGCAGACCAGCAAACCCCATCATGGATCAAACTATGTCCAACAAGGTCTGATTCCTCCTTTCAGATACACCATTATGCTGTGGTGTTCCAGGAGGAGTCCATTGAGAGAGAATCTCATTCTCCCCAAAATATGTCAGAAACTCATTGGAAAGGTATTCACCTCCTCGATCAGATCGAAGAGTTTTAATACACTTTTCAGTTTATTTTTCTACCTCATTTCGAAATAGTTTGAACATTTCAAACGACTCCGACTTATGCTTCATTAAATAGACATACCCATACCTCGATAGGTTGTCTGTGAAGGTTATAAAGTAAAAATATCCACCTCTTACACTTGAGCTCATGGATCCATATACATCAGAATGTACCAGAGTCAAGAGTTCACTGGCTCGCTCACCTTTTCCAGTAAAAGGTGACTTGATCATTTTACCAAGAAGATAGGACTCACGGTTGGAAGTGATTCATAATCACATACTTCAAGAATTCCTTCTTGAGCCAACCTGTTTATCCTGTTCTTATTGATATGACCTAGCCTACAGTGCCAAAGGTAGACTTCTGACATATTATCTATTCTAGGACATTTACTGGAGGTTTGAACCACATTAACAGGTTGTGATAGAAAGTAAATTCTATTATTAAGTTATCCAACAAACATTGTAACACCATTCAAAATGATATTGCAAATATTTTTTTTTATTAAAAATTGATAACCATTCATGGCCAAAAGGCCTACAGAAATAATATTTAATAAAAAGCTTAGACAATAGTGACATTCACTCAGAATTATATTTTGAGAATTGATTACAAGGTTCATGATTCCTAATGCTAGAACAGAAACTTTGCTTCCATCTCCAACGTTCAGGAATCTCTCACCTTTATCAAATCTCCTACTGACCTGCAGACCCTGCATCGAATTGCAAATATGATAAGGGCTTCCGGTATCGAATACCGAGGCAGTAGTATCACAAATAAAAAAGTTGCAAGGTGTTATCATATAAGTACCTTGCTTCTTCTTCGACCTGTTCGGATCCAGTGAGGCAATGTATAGAGGACAATTCCTCTTCCAGTGCCCCTGCTTCTTGCAAAAGAAGCACTCCGCCTGACTCTGGTCGGGCTTGCGCTTCTTGGTCTAACCCTGTGCAGATATCCCGGCATGCAGCTGCACTTTCTTATTCTTGTTCTTCTTGTTCTTCTTCCCTTTCTTAAAGGGTCGATGACCAGAAGAAGATCCTCCCACAACATTCACTGACTCCTTATGGAGCTGGTGGTCTTTCTCAAAGTTCTGCAGCAACTCCAACAAGTCGTGGTAGTTCACTGCAGGCTTTGTTATTCGAAAATGAGTAAGAAAGGGAAGAAAGGACTTGGACAAAGAATTAAGGATCGCATCCTTACCGAGCTGCTCGTGCAGGGGAAAACCCAGTTTACTTAGGTGCTCAATCATTTTGATCATGTATAGTACATGATCAGTGACTGAGGCTCCATCCCTCATCCGAGTATTGAAAATGGCACAACTAGTTTTGTGCCTTTCAATATCGTCAGACGTGCCAAAAGAGTCGTTTAACATTTGAAGCATCTCCTGTGGCTGGATGTTCTCGAACCTGCAGCTGAACTCATCATTCATTACCGCCAGCATTATGCACCGGACGGTGGTGCGGTTATTGAGCCACTTCTGGTAAGTGTCTCGGACCGTCCCTTTAGCATTCAGGACTGGCTCCTCAGGTGCCGAATTCGTTACTACATAAAGGATCCACTCATGCTCAAGGATGATTTTTAATTTTTGATACCAGCTATCGAAATTAGGTCCCATGAGCTTGTCATTATCTAATAATGACCAGAGAGACAGGGTAGTGGCCATAGCTGCATAAAGAAAAACCAAACCTATATTAGTACATAAATTATTAATACTAAAGATTTGGACTTTAGACTAAAGTTTCTCCCAGTATTTTTACAAATTGATAGCCTCAACCTCCAATTCGAGGAATTACTTTAATTCCTTAGTGGGTACTAGAATGCACACAGACTACACACGAGCCCAACTTTGGTTGGTCAACCCATGTGCATCTATGGGTAGGTTCATAACCAGTTGTTTCTCTAAATAACTTCTAGTAATTAATTTTGCCCCAGAACCTAATCAGTAGGCTTTGGCTTCCACTGAAAAAATTTGGTTAGGTCCAATCATTAACATGATTTGATTTGGTGAATCGGACCAATAAATGATGAAGCCTGACTTTGATCGGCCAACCTAACCACTATCAGAAAGACTCAAACCAAATTATCATACTATGAATGATAATTCCATTAGTCAATAAGCACCAGGTCTTTGGGCCTCCAATGATTATTAAACTAATGGACTCATTATCACTCACTTAATGGGAGGTTATGACTTAGTTATCAATATAATTTAATCATTTTTAGGACCTAATAATTTTTTTGAGGATTTTATTAAAGAATAGATGATGTTGCTCCTAGATTGATTTTGATGACTACAAAACAGTTTGAAGGGATACAAATATTTTTTATTTGAAAAAGACCTTATGCTCTACAGGGGCAAAATCATAATTTCATCAAAACTCTGATTTAATAGCATCATCGTGTAGAACAAATGATATGTAATCTATTGGTGAAAGTTTCATGGTTTTTGGACTTATATTTTTGGAGTTATGAAGGTTTGAAGTTCATGAGTCGACTCATGAGTCAACTCATGAAACTATGAGCTGATTGGCACGCAAAGATTAGCCATGGCACGCTGGTTTTCTGGCTTGGCATGACCTGTGCGTCGACTCATGAGTCGACCCACAAGGCATGAGTCGACTCATGAGTCGACTTCTGCTGTTTTGGGCCAAGAAAATCCAGAAACCAAATCTCTGGACTTTGCAACAGAGGTCGACTCATGAGTCGACCCCTGAGGCATGAGTCGACTCATGAGTCGACTCATATGACGGGATTTGCCTGTAACGGCTAGTTTTTGGCCAGATTTGGTTGCTTTTTAATGCTGCTTTTTGTGCTCTAACGGCTCTTTTTCTGCCTAATTTGTTTTTCCTTGTCTCTTAAGGCTATAAAAAGTTTCAAAAGGTGGAAAACAAAAATGAGAGAGATCAAAATATCCAAGAGGCATTCAAGTGATTTGAAAAGAGAAAATCAAGAGCATTCAAGAGGGCATTCAAGTGCATTCAAGAGAAGATTTTTCAAGCCAACTACTCAACATCATACAAGAGCTCATTTAAAAGCCTTCAAGAAGCCATCAATCAAGCTCACCAACTCCTCAAGCATTTACTTCATCTCTCATCCACTTTGAGGAAATCCAAGAGGGGCTTATTCATTTGAGTAAAGCGTATTTATTGTTATATTCGCTCACTTAAGGAGCTATTCTTGTACTTATTTGTGCTCTAAACTGATTTTATCTTGTGAGTAATTATTTTTGTTTTGGAGGGTTTCCAAAACAAGGAAAGATTGATCCGAACCTGAAATCAGAGTGTATTGGGTCGGCTTGTACCCGGGAAACAAGTGGACTAGCTTGGGATAGCTAGTGTCAGAGTTTCCGACGGTTGTATTCGGGTTGAATACAAAGTATAGTGGATTGGAATTCCCAAGTAGGAGCTTGGGGAGTGGATGTAGGTGCAAGGTTGGCACCGAACCACTATAAATCATTGTGTTTGTGGCATGCTTTATTGTTTCTCTTTAATTCTCCATTATATCCTTGCATTCTTGTTTTAAGTAATTAATCTCAAACTAAAGTCTCTCTCCTCATTCATCAAGCTTTTGATATATAATTTTTACAAGTAATTAGTTAAGCCTAAAATTTTTAAAACCCAATTCACCCCCCCTCTTGGGTTGCATAGCTGGGCAACAAGTGGTATCAGAGCCCGGTGCTCTAGCCCTTCTTTGATCTAACAATCAAAGAGCCAAAGATCTATGGCAACCCACGTCGGCACTTCTCTAGCCGAGGGGCAATCCACCAACCGACCTCCACTTTTCAATGGGTCTAATTACACCTATTGGAAAGCTCGGATGAAGATATTCATACAAGCACTAGACTATGATATGTGGAGTATCATAGTGAACGGTCCTCACACACCCACCAAGATTATAGATGGTGAGGAGTCAACCAAACCCGAAAGAGAATGGGATGAGGTTGATAAGAAATTGGCACAATTAAATGCTAAAGCTATGAATATTCTTTATTGTGCACTTGATGCAAATGAATTTAATCGCATTTCTACCTGTGCATCTGCTAAAGAAATATGGGATAGGTTAGAAGTAACCCATGAGGGAACAAATCAAGTAAAAGAGTCCAAAATAAACATGCTTGTACATAAATATGAGCTATTTAAAATGGAGCATGATGAGTCCATAACTGCTATGTTTACTCGTTTTACTGATATAATTAATGGTTTGAAGAGTCTTGGCAAATCTTATACTAACAGTGAGCTTGTAAGAAAAATTCTCAGGTCATTGTCAAGAACTTGGGAAGCCAAGGTGACTGCCATCCAAGAAGCAAAGGACTTGAACACTCTACCTCTAGAAGAGCTTCTTGGATCCTTGATGACTCATGAGCTTAGCATGAAGCAACATCAAGAGGATGAAGTCAAAAAGAAAAGAACCATTGCCCTCAAATCCACAGCTTCTCCTGATGAAGAAATTGACGACACAGAAGATGAAGAACAGGATGAAGAGATGGCACTCATCACCCGGAGATTCAAGAAGTTCCTAAGAAAAAGGAAGCAGGGGATGAGAAAGAGACCTTTCACAAAAGGGGAACAAAGCAAAGAGAAAGAAAAAGATCAACCCCTTATATGCTATGAGTGCAAGAAGCCGGGGCATTTCAAATCCGAATGTCCACAATTGAAGAAAGGTCCCAAAAAGTTCAAAAAGAAGGCAATGATGGCCACATGGAGTGCGAGCGACGACTCAAGCTCCGATGAGGAGACCTCAACAGAACAAGCCAACCTGTGCCTTATGGCACAGGATAATGAGGTAATTTCTGAAACCCCTAGTAAATTTACTTTTGAAGAATTACATGAAGCCTTCAATGATTTAATTGATGAATTGAAGAAACTAGGAATGAAAAACAAAGAACTAAAATTGAAAAATCAGTCTTTAGTAAAACAAGCAGAAAATCTTTCAATTGAAAAATCTACTTTGCTTCAAGAGAACCAAAGCCTAAAGAATGATATTAATAAGCTGAAACCTATAGTAGATAAATTCACCTTAAGTTCAAACAAACTAAATATGATTCTTGAAAATCAAAAGGCCGTATATGATAAGGCCGGACTTGGCTATAACCCCTAAAGAAACAAAAATTTCTGAAAAATATTTATGTAAATTATTCAAGTAACAAGCCTACCAATACTACTTGTTTTAAATGTGGTAGAATAGGACATAAATCTTACACTTGTGCAAACATAACTGTAAAGAAAATATGGGTTCCAAAAGGAACCATCTTGACTAACCAAAAAGGACCCAAGAAAGCTTGGGTACCTAAAACAAAAACTTGATATTTGTTTGCAGGTGTGTCTAGCATCCCATGGAGAAAACAGGAAATGGTATCTGGACAGTGGATGCTCGAGACACATGACTGGTGATGAATCACAATTCATCACGCTTGACGCTAAGGATGGAGGGATGGTCACCTTTGGAGATAATGGCAAAGGAAAGATCATCGGGATAGGTAACATTGGTATCACTCCCTCCAAATATATTGAAAATGTTTTGTTAGTTAAAGGTTTAAAGCATAACTTACTTAGCATTAGTCAATTTTGTGATAAAGGGTATAAAGTAGTTTTTGAATCATCTGTTTGTATTGTGACTAGTCCTATTAATGATGGCATCAAATTTATAGGACATAGACATGGCAATGTTTATATGGTAGATCTAAATGATTTAGCCAAATTAGACATGCAATGCCTAGTATCCTTAAATACTAAAGTTAATGAGACTAGTTGGCTTTGGTATCGTAGACTTGCTCACATTAGCATGCATTCTCTTTCAAAATTAATTAAGAAAGAATTAGTTCATGGCTTGCCTAAACTGAATTTTGAAAAGGATAGGATTTGTGATGCATGTCAACTAGGTAAGCAAACTAGAGTTTCATTTAAATCCAAATACATTGTTTCAACTTCTAGACCATTAGAGCTTTTGCATATGGATTTATTTGGACCAACTAGAACCACAAGTCTAGGAGGAAAATGATATGGTTTTGTAATAATAGATGATTATTCACGTTTTACTTGGGTTTTCTTTTTGGCACACAAAGATGAAACTTTTCATATTTTCACTAAATTTCATCGAAAAGTCACTAATGAAAAAGGATTTTCAATTCAAAATATTAGAAGTGACCATGGAACTGAATTTGAAAATCAAGACTTTGAAAAATTTTGTGATGAGAATGGAATCGGCCATAACTTCTCTGCTCCTAGAACACCCCAACAAAATGGGGTAGTTGAAAGGAAAAACAGAACCTTAGAAGAAATGGCCCGTACCATGCTTTGTGAAAGCAACCTTCCAAGATATTTTTGGGCGGAAGCTATTAACACAGCATGTTACATTTTAAATCGTGCTTTGATCAGACAATTTTTAAAGAAAACCCCCTATGAACTTTGGAAAGGAAGAAAACCAAATATTGCATATTTTCATGTTTTTGGCTGCCGATGTTTTGTATTAAATAATAGCAAGGAAAGACTTGGTAAATTTGATGCAAAATCAGATGAAGCAATCTTTCTGGGTTACTCCTCTACTAGTAAAGCTTTTAGAGTTTTTAATAAAAGAACTTTAGTAGTTGAGGAGTCCATTCATGTTGTCTTTGATGAATCTAACGATCTTCCTTCAAGGAAGAATGAGGGTGTTGATGATGCAGATCCATTAATAGAAGGTATGAAGGAGATCACTCTGAAAGATTCAGCCACTCCAGAGGACAAGGAACAAGAAGACAAACAAGATGAGATAGGTGAGGAAATTCAAGAACAACCTCAAGGTACAAATGACCTACCCAAGGAATGGAGGTATGTTCACAACCACCCTAAGGAGTTAATTATTGGTGATCCTATGCATGGTGTAAAAACTCGCTCTTCACTTAGAGATGTGTTTAATCATTGTGCTTTTGTATCTCATTTTGAACCTAAAACTATTGAAGAAGCTGAAAAAGATCATAATTGGATTAATGCAATGCAAGAGGAACTTAATCAATTTGAAAGAAATAATGTTTGGACTTTGGTTTCAAGACCTAAAAACTGTTCAATAATTGGCACAAAATGGGTCTTTAAAAACAAATTAGATGAGCATGGTAATGTAATTAGAAATAAAGCAAGATTGGTTGCTAAAGGATATAATCAAGAAGAAGGGATTGATTTTGATGAAACCTTTGCACCAGTAGCTAGATTAGAAGCCATTAGACTTCTACTTGCATATGCTTGCTTTATGAAATTCAAATTGTTTCAAATGGATGTTAAAAGTGCATTTTTAAATGGATTTATTGCTGAAGAAGTTTATGTAGAACAACCCCCTGGATTTGAAAATCATGCCTTTCCTAATCATGTTTTTAAATTAATAAGGCTTTATATGGATTAAAACAAGCACCTAGAGCATGGTATGATAGACTAAGCAAATTTTACTAAATAATGGTTTTTCAAGAGGTAATGTAGATACAACCCTCTTTATCAAAAGAAATCAAAATGATATGTTAGTTATACAAATTTATGTTGATGACATAATTTTTGGGTCTACTAATGAATCCCTTTGTCAAGACTTTGCTAAGCTTATGCAGGGGAGTTCGAGATGAGCATGATGGGAGAACTCACCTTCTTCCTCGGACTCCAAATCAAACAATCAAAAGAGGAATCTCCATCGCCCAAAGCAAGTACACCAAGGAACTACTTAAAAGATTTGGAATGGAGAACTCCAAACCCATTGGCACACCAATGAGTCCCTCATGTAAGCTTGACAAGGATGATGAAGGTAAATGTGTAGACTTAAAATACTATAGAGGCATGATTGGATCATTATTGTATCTAACTGCAAGTAGGCCTGATATCATGTTTAGTATTTGTTTATGTGCTAGATATCAATCTAATCCTAAAGAATCTCATTTGAATGATGTTAAAAGAATCCTTAGATACTTAAATGGTACTCAAACTTTAGGGTTATGGTACTCTAAGGACTCACAAATAGATTTATTAGGATATTCTGATGCTGACTTTGCTGGATGTAAACTAGATAGAAAAAGCACAAGTGGAACTTGTCAATTTTTGGAGTTAACCTAATCTCATGGTTTAGTAAGAAACAAAATTCGGTAGCACTGTCTACGGCTGAGGCCGAATACATTGCAGCCGAAGTTGTTGTGCTCAAATCTTGTGGATTAAGCAACAACTCGAAGACTTTGGAATTAAACTTAATGAAACACCAATAAGATGTGACAACACAAGTGCCATAAATCTATCTAAAAATCCTATTCAACACTCAAGATCCAAACATATTGAAATAAGACATCACTTCATAAGAGAACATGTTCAAAACAAAAATATAATTCTTGAATATGTTTGCACCGAAAATCAATTAGCTGATATCTTTACAAAGGCCCTTAGTGAGGATAGATTCTGTGAAATTAGGAGAAATCTAGGAATTCTTAATCCATTTGCCTGAATTAATTTTCAAATTCCAATGATTTATGGTCAAAATTTCCTAAGAGCTCAATTTCCAACACCTTTCTTGGTCTCAAAAGCTCAAGTTTTTCATTCTAAAAACTCATCTTAGAGCTAAACTCCTTCTCCCCAAATTTCAAATTTTTCTGGAATTTATTCACATTTTTCCTGATTTTCTGAACTTCATGAGTCGACCCCATGAGTCGACTCAATGGCAAACTTGTAATTCCCAGCAACTTCCAACGGGCTGAAGGTTTATATTTGAATTACTGTTCGTGAGCCGACCCTCACGCTCGTCTTCTTCCTTCCGAAATCCATTCTTCCTTCTCCCATTTGCTCCATTTCCAAGGCTTAATCTTGTGGAACTCCTCCCGCCTCCTCTCCACCGCAAATCGCCACTCGGGGAAAGGTTCTTTTGTGACCTCTTCCCTTGTTCTTCACGGTTGGAGCGTGCCCTAGCACTCCACCGTCCCTCTCAAATCCACTCTTCTCTCCTCCAAAACCTCAAATCACTCTCTTGTGATCCTTCCTCCACTCTCTCACTTGCTCCTCAAGTCTCCTCGCCTGGTATTGAAGAGGGTATGGCACCAAAAATGAAGCTTTCCCAAAGGAGAAAGTCTGTCCGAGAACTTGAAGAAATGTCAGAAGAAAAGGCAAGCGGCACAGTCCTCCTCTGCTCCCGCTCCAGCTTCAGTTCAAGGTCCTTCACAGTCTTCTAAACTCCCAGTAAGAACCCTCTCTCAGATAGAAAAGTAGAAACGGGAAAAACATTGACTTCCGGTTCTTTGAAAGTGAGGGATTTTCTTTAGCAAGTAAGATCAAAAATCAGGGATGGAGCTTTTACTGTTCACTCAAAGAAGTCACCTTTGTTGACCTTGTTAGGGAGTTTTATCAGAATCTTATTTATGGAAATGGGTCAGTAACTTCAACTGTGAAAGGGATTGATATCTGTCTGGATCCTGTCATTTTAGGGGAAGATTTTACACTTACCTAGTGAAGTTATGCATACATGGAACTCCCTGTGAAAGAAGAAGGTATAAGTGTTATACTTGGAGGAACCTACCAAGGGAATTTGAATAAACTAGAGGCCAAGATTTTACCTATAGAAATGAGAATCTTACATCAAATGGTCACAAAACTTTTCTTCCCTAGGAGTGGTAGGCACGATCTTCTGTCAGGCAGGGATATATGCATTATGTTTCACATTATCACAGAAACCCCCCTAAACCTCCCGCACTTATGATAGAGGCCATGAGAGAGACTCTGAACAGATCTAAGGCACATTTGCCTTATGGTATGGCCCTGACTAGAGTTTTCAGGAGGTTTGGAGTTAGTTGTGAGGGGGAGGCTCCCACCAAACTGTCTCATGTTGATACCTTCAACCACACACCTTGCATCGAATGGGGTTCACAAAAAGTGGTGGTGGTTGGATCAGGGGAGCTGAGGAAAGAACAGAAGAAAGAGCTGAGGATACAGCAGGAGTCAGAGCTGAAGAAGAAGAAGAACCATCATCTCCTGTTCATGACTTCAGGGCAGCTTCACCAGATATACAGTTCTTTCCGGATCCAGAGGCTGGCCCTTCTGAGTTTACCAGGATACCCACACCTGTGCATCAGCCAGAGAGAGAGCACCTCCGCCAGAGTTCACACTGTCGATTATCAGATTGAGCGGATTGCACAGCGTGTGGCTCTTTGATGTCGAGTCAGTGAGCAGTACTTCATTTGTACCAGGGGCTACTTCTACTGATCAGACTTTGACTCCCCACATCTCCACAGTATATCAGATGATGGCAGATCAGTCCATGAGGATTCAGCAGCTTGAGGACACTGTACTGAGATTGACTGGCAGAGTTCTCGAGTTACAGGGGCAGGTCTTCGATTTGGCACACCCTCAGCCTCAGGAGTCTACGATTGAGGTCACTGATCTCACTGCAGAGGCCGGCAGACTCAGAGGAGCTCTTGAGGGCGGTTATGAGTTACTGAGGAAGGAGATCAGAGGATCAAGTGAGCAAGCTACTACTCAGTTCACTGCACTTCTCCAGGCTGTCTCCAGGGCACTGACTGTACTTGACTCCATCAGACTTACCCTTTCAGTTCAGTCCCTAGCTTCTCAGCGTTCTCAGCCACCCAGTTCCTCCCGTTCGCCTGCTCGTGCCAGTTCTTCCTCTCGTGCCAGAGGCAGACGGGGTCGAGGACGCATCTCAGATCCAGATTCATCTGCTCCTTATCACATTTCTGATGATTCCGATCATTGACTTATCATTGATCATTTCTAGATCCTAGGTCTTAGTGTTTAGTCCTCTCTAGGATCTGTATTTTTGGGGCCATGTATTGACATGAGCTAGTTGACTTTGTATGTTACTTTTTATGTTACAATCTATGTACTGAAACAATTATGGCTTTACCTTTGGAATGATGATTATCTTACTTTGGTTATATATTCTCTTTTGTGAAATATTGTCTTCTCTTAATGGTATTATCATTTTATGATTGCTGTTAATAGTTGCTTCATTAAGGGGGAGCAAACCCTACAAGAGGAGAAATTAAAGAATGCTTCAGAAAAAGGACTTAACCTTGTTTGATGATGTCAAAAAGGGGGAGAAATTAAACAAAAAGAAATCCATAAAAGCAAACACTATAAATTATGAGAAATTAATACATTGACAACTTTAAGTACAAATGCTAAATATATTGCAAATAAGCACCTTTTAAATAAGTACCTTTTAAAATTACTTATACTCTGATTTGCTGTAAACCTTTGAATATGCTCTGATAGGCTTTCAAATTCCAAACCCACTCTGATATATTGAATACATTGCTCTAATACTTTGACAATTTTTTTTACTACTCCGATACATTACTCAATTTTACTCTGATACAAAACTGTTTTTTATTACTCTGATACTTTGCAAAATTTTTCTCTGATACTTTGTAAAATTGTTTTCCCTACACTGATACATTGCAGGATTTTCACTTCTCTTGCTCTGATACATCTTAAACTTATATAATCTAATACTCTTTCCAAATCAACTATTCAATATGCTTTGGCACACATGACTAGTTTTGAGAATTGAGAAAATTTTTCAAAATACAGTTTGCTCTGATAATAAAATCAAATTTTCTGCTCTAACACCAAAACAATTATCCAATGAGCATATCTTTCAATCTTTAAGCAAATGGACAAACTATTTATGCATATAACCATCTGTATCACATGCCAAAAGAATCATACTCTTTTCAAGCATATGCACCAAAAACGCAATCTTTTGAAATTCATGATTCATATAAATGCTTTTGTTCAAATATTTTATCATCATCAAAAAGGGGGAGATTGTTGCTCCTAGATTGATTTTGATGACTACAAAACAGTTGGAAGGGATACAAATATTTTTATGTGAAAAAGACCTTATGCTTTACAGGGGCAAAATCGTAATTTCATCAAAACTCTGATTTGATAGCATCATCGTGTAGAACAAATGATATGTAATCTATTGGTGAAAGTTTCATGGTTTTTGGACTTATATTTTTGGAGTTATGAAGGTTTGAAGTTCATGAGTCGACTCATGAGTCAACTCATGAAACTATGAGCTGATTGGCACGCAAAGATTAGCCATGGCACGCTGGTTTTCTGGCTTGGCACAACCTGTGAGTCGACTCATGAGTCGACCCACAAGGCATGAGTCGACTCATGAGTCGACCTCTGCTGTTTTGGGCCAAGAAAATCCAGAAACCCAATCTCTGGACTTTGCAACAGAGGTCGACTCATGAGTCGACCCCTGAGGCATGAGTCGACTCATGAGTCGACTCATATGTCGGGATTTGCCTGTAACGGCTAGTTTTTGGCCAGATTTGGTTGCTTTTTAATGCTGCTTTTTGTGCTCTAACGGCTCTTTTTCTGCCTAGTTTGTTTTCCCTTGTCTCTTAAGGCTATAAAAGGTTTCAAAAGGTGGAAAACAAAAAGAGAGAGATCAAAATATCCAAGAGGCATTCAAGTGATTTGAAAAGAGAAAATCAAGAGCATTCAAGAGAGCATTCAAGTGCATTCAAGAGAAGGTTTCTCAAGCCAACTACTCAACATCATTCAAGAGCTCATTTAAAAGCCTTCAAGAAGCCATCAATCAAGCTCACCAACTCCTCAAGCATTTACTTCATCTCTCATCCACTTTGAGGAAATCCAAGAGGGGCTTCTTCATTTGAGTAAAGCGTATTTATTGTTATATTCGCTCACTTAAGGAGCTATTCTTGTACTTTTTTGTGCTCTAAACTGATTTTATCTTGTGAGTAATTGTTTTTATTTTGGAGGGTTTCCAAAACAAGGAAAGGTTGATCCGAACCTGAAATCGGAGTGTATTGGGTCGGCTTGTACCCGGGAAACAAGTGGACTAGCTTGGGATAGCTAGTGTCGGAGTTTCCGACGGTTGTATTCGGGTTGAATACAAAGTTTAGTGGATTGGAATTCTCAAGTAGGAGCTTGGGGAGTGGATGTAGGTGCAAGGTTGGCACCGAACCACTATAAATCATTGTGTTTGTGGCATGCTTTATTGTTTCTCTTTAATTCTCCATTATATCCTTGCATTCTTGTTTTAAGTAATTAATCTCAAACTAAAGTCTCTCTCCTCATTCATCAAGCTTTTGATATATAATTTTTACAAGTAATTAGTTAAGCCTAAAATATTTAAAACCCAATTCACCCCCCCTCTGGGGTTGCATAGCTGGGCAACACTACAGGTGAAAAGATATCCTGATAGTCAATGCCTTCGCGCTGACTATAACCTTTCGCTACGAGCCTAGCCTTGAATGTCTCCATATTTTCATCTGCACCTATCTTTCTCTTGAAGATCCATTTACACCTAATAGGTACAATATCTTCAGATGGATCTATCAAGGTCCAAACTTGGTTTGAGTGCATCGAGTCAATTTCTGATCTCATTGCCTCTAACCATTTCTTGGAGTCGATATCTGATGTCGCCTCATCATAGGTCTTGGGGTCATCACCATGAGCCCCATTTTCCGTGAGGAACATTTCCTCTACATCTTCTTGTATGGTACCTAAGTACCTTTCAAGAGGATGGAAAATCCTAGTCGATCTACGAGGTGGAAGAGATTATGTTTGAAGTGGTTCTAATTGATTGGGTTTCTCAGGTTCTTTAGCTCATTACTCTTGGAAGATATTTTTATTGAGCTTAATTGTTCTTCCGATGCCACTATCTTGAATAAATTATTTTTCAAGAAAAATAGTATGTCGATTCACAATCACATTATGATCTACTGAAATATAGAAATAGTATCCTAATGACTCTTTAGGATATCCTATGAACCGAGCTCTAAAAGATCTGAACTCTAACTTGTCCGCCTGCTGTCTCTTGACATGAGCCGGACAACCTCAAATTCTGAGATGACTCAGACTTGACTTCTTACCATGCCATATCTCATACGGTGTGATAGAAACAGTTTTAGAAGAAACTCTATTCAATATATATATTGCTGTCATGAGACAATGTCCCCAAAGAAACTTAGGGAGGTCCGTGAAGCTCATCATAGAACGGACCATATCTAATAGGGTCCGATTCTTCTGTTCTGAAATCTCGTTGAGTTGTGGCATTCCAGCTGGAGTCCATTGAGAGACTATGCCATTGTCTTTAAGATAGTCTAGAAACTTTCGACTAAGGTATTCACCTCCTCGATCTGATTGAAGAACCTTAATGGGCTTTCCTGTTTATTTTTCCACCTCATGCCTGAATTCTTTAAACTTTTCAAAGGCTTCGGACTTGTGTTTCATTAGAAACACATACCCGTACCTAAACATATCATTGGTAAAGTTAATGAAGTAGACATAGTTATCTCTAGCCAGCACATCAAATGGGCCACATACATCCATATGTACTAGGACAAGTAGGTCTGTGGCCCTTTCCCCATGTCCCACAAAAGGAAGCTTGATCATTTTTCCTTGAAGGCATGCTTCACAAACTGGATATGACTCGAAAGTCAACGGACTCAATAGCCTGAATTTCTCTAATTTGTTAACCCTATCTTCTGCTATATGACCTAGCCTTAGGTGCCACAGATACCAATCATTTAGACTATCTCTAGGCCTTTTAATTCCTATGGCATTCATATTTTGCTCGATATGAAATACAGATACATCATTATGTAGCTGATAGAGACCATTAATAAGAAAACTATTTGCAACTTTATTATTTTCATAAAATATGTTACAATGGTCCTTATGAAAGCTAATCACATAGCCTTCTTGTGCTAAACATGAAACAGAAATCAAATTCTTGCTTGCTGCATGCACATAATAACAGTCTCTAAGAACTAAATCTTATCCTAACGATAATCGCAGAGGGTAGGTTCCCACGGCCACAGCAGCAACTCTTGCTTCGTTCCCGACGTGTAGGATCATATCCCCATCCCTTAGCCTCCTGCTCTCCTTAAGATCCTGCGTAGAAGTGCACTAATGAGCACTAGAACCAGAGTCAAGTACCCAATTAGATGCAGAGAAAATTGTAAGATTAGATTCTATAACGAGCATACCTCCAGAAGGGCCATCCTTCTTCTTCTTCAGGGTAGCCAGGTACTGAGGACAGTTCCATTTCCAATGGCCATCTGAATTGTAGTGAAAATATTTTTTCTTTTCAGCAGCCTTCTTCTTCGGTTCCGTCTTCTTTCTTTTTTCATCCACCTTCTGCTTCTTCACAGACTTTTTCTTTTTTCCAAAAGATTTTTTCTTGGAAGAAGTCTGCTCCACAATAAGAATTGAGCCTTTTGAACTCTTCAAAGAAAGTTCAGCTGTAACCAACATGTTTATTAACTCAGCCAAGGTACATTGCATCTTATGCATATGGAAGTTCATGATGAACTGACCATATGCATCAGACAAGGATTGAAGGATCACATCAATCTGAAAATCTCTGTCTAAGATGACATCGAGCTTCTCAAGCTCCTCAAGGTCCTTGATCATTGACAAACAATGATCTTAGACTGACTGCCCATCATGCATTTTAGTCTTAAAAAGTCTTTAGCAGACTTGATACTTGGCTGCGCTACTTTGTTTACCAAACAACTCTTGTAGGTGAGCCAACATTTGGTGGGTAGTCATAATATTCTCATGCTGACGCTGCAAATCATCAGACATGGCACCCAACATGTAGTACCTGACTTTGTTATCATCATCCATCTACTTTTTTAGAGACGCTCTCTGTTCAGCAGTCGGACGTGCTGGCATGGCAGGTGGGTCCTGGTCCAAGATATGGTCAATTTCTCGAAACCTAGAATAATTCTGTAGTTCCTCAACCAGTCCTTAAAATTGGGTCCAGTCAATCTGTGGGTGTCTAGTATTTTGGTTAGAGGGTTGGATGCAGACATGTTTCCTATAGAGAGTCAAAAGTTTCTAGTTAGATTTTGTAATCAGACTTAACCAATTTATTTAGAAGTTTTATTTTTAAACAAATTAGGCTCCCACTATTTTCTCAGATCCCAACACTCCCTAGGTAGAGATGTGAAAATCTCCGTGATTAGTGATTTCTAGTGGGTGGTACGGTCTCACCGACTGGCTCACCACCTCACCAAACAGTTATTGATGATGGGTCAACCAATGAGTGGACAACTCTTGTCCAATGATACTCTAATTATGGTGCACCCAAAACTTGGTCTCTAATTCATGAAGCTCACCGTGTCTGAAATATTGCTTCAATCCTTAGTTAAGTCAGACCCACTATTTGCATGAACTAGATTCCTGATTGAGTCCCTCACCGTATCCGGAATATTGAGCACAACCCATCCTCTAATCCGTAGCATCCAATGCCTAATGGACATAGTTTCATCTTTTTGATGCAACTAAGCCACTGTAACTAGCCGAGAACAATTAATCTCGGGAAGGACCCGCACATCCACAATGGTGGAAGACCTTAGACTTAATATTTTCTTAGAGAGATTTGATTTAGGTCTCATTAAGCTTGACTTGACATAGTCATAACAATTATGACTAACCTAATGGCATGGGTTAGCTCGAATTGTTAGTCACCTCAAATCAGAACTGGGTCGACACATATAGCCAGGTAAGTGAGACCGATGGGAGGGATATGCCATTACATTGACAAGAACGCATTTGAGTTGAGTAGCTCTCAATTAAAAACCATTCGGTCGCATCTGCCCAACTTACCTTAAATACCAAATTGTTGAACTAGAATCAATTGGGTTAGCCTACAATCCAGGCTCTAACCACTGAGCCAAATTAGGTCTTAACTTGATCGAGTCACATCTAAATGTGATTCGATCTTGATCTAAATTTAATCCTATTAGGCTGATCAATTATTAGCTTTCATGATCCCACCTAACCAACTTTTGATTCAGTTTGATCAACCACTAGACCTAATTGAGCTACCCAAGCCCGAACCCAATTTTATGAAAATGACTTAGATCTGAAATTCTCAATTTTAGATCTAATTTAATTTTATAAGCTTAATTCATTAATTAAGTCTTGGGTTCATAAACAAAATATGTAAATAAATCCTAGGGTTTCAGGATCTAGGATTTTGCAAAAAAGTAAATTTTAATTTCTGATTAAGGATGAATGCGCAGCACCCCTATACACCATAAGAATATCCTATTGAATGGGAGGAGAGGGTCTTAAACCCTATTTTGTTCTTATGATCGGACGGCCATGAGAAACACCTTAATCAAAAATATTGATTTCACTACAAAACTAGTTAGATCTAAGTTACATATCACATATATAATTTTAGATCTAACTTATACATGCTTTACATACATCTCATGTATTAAAATCTGATCTAATTAGCATGCTTTCAAATCTAATACATCACATGTAACATCTAAAAAATAAGATTTGAATTGAACTATTCAATATAAACTCTATTCTAGACAGTTACTAGAACAATTCTACAACTAGTCTAGGCATGCAGCAGATCAATCTTATGAATTAATTAAATTTTATTTTCTATTTTTTGATCTGAATATAATATTTATAACATCAAAAAATTAGAGAATAAATTAGATCTAATTTATATTTTAATCATATTAAAACATAAAACTTCAAGACTATTCATAGTTTAAACTATTCCTAGTCTAGTCATGCATCTCATACATGTTAGATCTACTTAGATTTAATTTTAAATTTTTTAATTTTAGATCTAATTATATCTGATGTGACATCTAAAATTTATTAATATTAAATAAATAAAAATAAAAATTAGATCTAAATTAGATTTAAAATAGAGCCATCAACTTGATTCTGATACCAGTTGAAGGAAAAATCGGTTTTTTTCTTGTAGGATCTTCCAGATCTAATGAGATCTGGGATGGAATATTTTTTTAAAAAAAAATATTCTACTTTATTTTAGATATAAGATCTATTAAACTTAATTATTATTATCTGATATTTAATTTAAAATTAAATTTAAAACTTGAGGATTAGAGGAATACTTCTAGGGTAACTAGATTACCCTATAGATGATCGCAGCAACACCCGAGGTTCTAAAATAGCCACACAGTCGTCTGATCTCTACTGGTATCCACTCAAGTAGGATCTAGATCATCTTCTCCTCATAAATCTTTGCTCCAAAAGTTAGATCTAGATCTGATCTACAAGATCTTCTGAAGCTGGAGCAGCAGCTTCTCGACAAATCCCTGCAGCCTTCTAATCAGGGAGCCACCACACCTTGGACAAGCACCAGATGGATGCCCAACCTCTTGGACATGAAGAGGGGAGGGAGAGGAGCAGAGGGGGTGTGGAGAAGTGGAGGGGTTTCATATTTTTTCTGGGTATTGAGCAGAGTATCAAAACCTTAGGCGCAGATAGGGTTTAAATAGACCCTACTGCACCATGCAGTGCCACATCATTCGACCAATCAGAAAATTTTAATTAATTTTGAAAAAATTTTGATTGATGGAGTGATGTCATCTGATTATATCAGGTAAGAACTCCACCAAACCCTTCTATTATTGGCACCAACACTGGATAAACACAGTGAGATTGGTGCCCAATAGTTTGAGTCGATCAAGGTATAGAGTCCTCATCTCATGGGACTCTATCCTTATCCACTTGGGGCGCACACCATATCTAATTATGGAGCCCATTTTGAGGGTAAAATTAGTAGGTGGACACTCCATAAAAACTCTCCAATGACCTCTTGCCAAGTGGCCTTCAGTCCAAGGTCCATGGGTCAATATTTGATCGA